>NC_058414.1:52324284-52336515 GCF_002201575.2 Neomonachus schauinslandi
GGCGCGGGGGGCGGAGGCGCGGGCGCTCGGCTCCGCCGCGGCCCAGCCCAGCCCCGCCCCGCCCCACCCTCAGGCCCTCCCCTCCGCTTAGCCGCGCTCTCCCGCCGAGCATCGCCACCGGCTCAGCTCTCGGCCGGCCCGGACGCTGCGGCTCTCAGGCCGGGAAGGTCGCGTCGGCTCCCGCCAAGGGGGAGGCGCTACCCCGCCTCGGGGCGGTTGTTTCGCGCGGACTCCCGGGCGGGCCACAAAAGCCCGTTTCCGAAGGCTGGCCGGGCCGGTAGTCGGGTGTGCGACGGCGGCTCCCCACCCCTGCACTCAGCAGCCCGCCCCGCTCCTCCTCCTTCCCTCCCCTGTCCCTCCTCCTCTCCCACCCCCCGAGGGTTCGCACACCCCGCGGGCGGGAAGGTGCCGCCCTCGGGGCGGACAAAGAGGCAGTCCGGGCGGGAGGGGGCTGCGGCCGGCACGGGCGGCTGCGGGAGGGGCCCGCCGCGCCCCCGGCCCCCGACCCGCGACTTGCGGGGGGGCCGGGGGCGGCGGGGGGGGGGGGGGGGATGTGGGGGCGGAGGGAGGCGGGCGGGGGTGGGGGTTGGCTGCAACTGCGGGGGGCGTGTGTGCGGGAGGGGGTCGCGGACAGGTCAGGCGGCCTGGGACCCACCAGAGCCGGGTAAGAGTTGAATCTCCTGTTCTGCTGGTCTCCCCCTCCAGGTCTTGACTGGACTGGACTTGAAAGCTCTTTTAAAAAAATTTACATTCTTGTTTCTCTGTCAGCGATAATATATCAGAATCACCCAAAGGGCTAGTTAAAACGCTTATTGCTGGGCCCCATCCCCAGAGTTTGTGCTTAAGGAAGTCTGGGGCTGGGAACTGATAATTTGCATTTCCAACTAGTTCCCACGTGATGCTGAAGCTGCTGATCCCGGTACCACAGTAGAGAATCACCCGCTACACAATTCCCGCCTCACCACTCCCTTACTGTAGAAGTGGGGAGATCTCCCACAAAGACCTCAAATGCACTGCTTGTGCTCTCATTGCCAAGGTAGTTTCACCTCTTTTGAAGGTAAGCTCTGTATTGAGTGTGGACTAGGTTTTCTTCCCTGGCGCTCTAAATTTGAAACTCACCAAAGGCTGGAGTGTAATCCCAGTGCCAGTGGAGCTTGAGAAAGCGACGCTGGCATAGACGGGAGCCAGAGAAGGTCACACCTCCGCTGGCCATTTCCCCTCATTCACAGCGGGAACCAGGGAGATGGGTCTCAACGCTCCAGCACAAATTCAAAAGGGAAGCAAGTAATTTTCTTCTGATGTAATGACCATCGCCTGCCTTCTCTTCTTTATAAGTTTTTACATTTTTTGTTCAGCTCTTTGTTCTGCATATTTTTATTGTTTTATATTTTACTGAGAGACCTAGATTTTTTTTTAAAAAAACCAGGCAAAAGAACTGGATGACCAGCAGAGACTTGATTGAAACTTTTTTTAAAGCCACAGTACAGTTGAAAAATTCTCTGATGTTTTAAAACATATCTATGTATTTAAAGGGAACATGATTAATAGTATCACTTTAAACGTACCCCCTGCTGTCTCAAATCTGATTCCTCCAAAAAATTATTTGAAAATCTAGTGTGAAATATATTTTGACATTCAAATCCAGTGAGAGTTGGTTGAGGAAAAGTACCCCAAAAGAGACACACTGAACTTTTCTTATCCCCAGTGGGCGGTGTTAATCATCCGGTTTGAGCCTTGTAGTTTTCACTGTCAAATACTTAGGTTTGCTCAAAGAGAAGAAAGTTGGAGACTTGCATTCACTGTTTTTCAAGAGGAGATTAAACACAAAATCGATTTAATGGAGCATCTGTAATCTTAAATACAAGAAGTCAAGAGCTGAGGCTGTAATAGAAAGGTTAGCTTTCCTCCATTGTTCACACAATCTAACTCATATTTTTGGAACTTAATTATCAATGAAAGCTACTACATCAATGCAATACAGTATAGGCAAATTACAAGAACCTTTTACTTCTCCCAACTGGGTTTAAATTGCAAATCTTAACACTGAACACTGTGCTTTTGGCACTGAATATTCAATACAGTGAAATGTGTTTTAAGTGAACCACCCAAGGGCCCAGGAACATTTGCTTAATAATGATACTTTGCAATTCTATAGGGCCTTTCAGGCAAGGATCTCAAGTGGAATGCTCTTTAACTATACCCTGCATGGGAAACCTTGGGAATATTTTAAAGTGCTCACTTAAGGCCTATTGGAAAGCATCTTTAGTATAGATTTCACAGTATGGTTTTAAGAAATGAAGTACTGTAGAATTTTCAATCTCAGGAGTATCATATTCATGGGGGTTTGATGGGTATTGAATATTTATTAGTTATTTCATGCGAAGCTTAAAACGTATATTTCCCCCAACTTTTTATTTTGAAAAATTGCAAACCTACTTTGAAAAGTTGAAATAATAGTAAATGAGACATTTGATTTCAGTGAACACCCATATTCCTTTCATCTAGGCTAACATTGTTAACATTTTGTGACAATTGCTTATATGTTCTCTCTCTCTCTATCTTTAGGTAGGTAGATATTGACATACTACATCTGAATAGATAGGTCGCTATAGCTATAGGATACCCAATTACTTGTTTGCTTGTTTGTTTATTCATGCGCATGCATATATTTTTCTGTCCCACCCATTTAAAGTAAATTATAAACATCATTGTACTTCTAGATGCTTCACACACTTCTGGTAAAAGGGCATTTTACCTAACTGTAATGCCAATATAAAGAATACATTCTAATGACTTTATTTTTGAATTCAAAATAATAAATTTTGTCAGTATTGTCTATGAACTTAGAAAATGAGATTTAAGCCAATGCTGGTATGAACAATTCTAAAATACTATTCTAAAATACTACCTAGGCATCTTGGGAATTTAAGAACCTGAGATTCTGATTAAGGAATTGCTGTAGGAATGATATATACCAAGTGTTTTGAAATCAGATTTCAAAAACAATTCAAAAAAAATAGAATAGCTTTTTGACATGCTTATGGAACACAAAAGGAACATTTATATTCCAATCCAAGCTTCCCCCCCCCGAAAAATTAATCTGCTTTTACCTTAATTAATGTTTGATCTAAATTATCAGAATAATTGTCTTAATTATCCACTTTGTTTTGCTAGCTAGTGTAGACTTAACCAAAGTGAAAATAGCATTGACAGTTATGTACTTTGAGAAGTGTATATAGACCATTTACATAATTTAGTCAAAATGGCCAATTAATTGGTATAATTATGAATGTCTAGACTTAGCTTTTATGCGTAGGCAGAAGAAGTAAAATCTCTCCTCTTTCCAGTGGTTGCCCTCCTCTAGCTTTAAAGATCCATATTTTTCCTGTATTGAATATTTTTACACTCCTAATTTAAAATATTCTCATAGTTTTGTAATATAGGCATGTTAATTAAAAGTAATTATCCAACACTATCAAGTATATCTTCTTGAATTATGACATAACTTAATGTGTGATTTATCCCACTTTTGGAAATGTATATAATTACATATTTATGCCTTATACTTAATTTTCACTCATTAGCATTATTCTCTCTTCTATAGAAAGTCGACTTTAAACTGCATGAAATTCCTGGAGCTTAAAGCCATTTTACAAATAAATGTCGATGAATTTATGCAGGTTTTTAGGTGTGAAATTCATATGGTTTTATGTAAAAATTAGCACAAACATTAAATTTTATACATACAATTACCTCCTTGGGTCAGAATCACTTGTTACTTTGATTATTTAAGTGTAATTTAATGTTTTCTTTTATTCTTACGTAGTTCACATTTTTAACATGTCTTTCTACTGTATTCTAATAAAGTTCACATTTTTAACATGTCTTTCTACTGTATTCTAATAAAGTCTTCATCTTCTAAAGCTATTTGTCAAGGCAAAGCAAAAGTATTGATGGTTGTGTTAATCCCATTAAACAAAGAACTGCAGTATGAATAGCTTTACTTGGAACTTAAGCTTCAGAAATGTAGGACCTAAATTATAATACATGTTTTTTTGACCACTACTAATGGTTATTGTCTCTGTCTCTGGTAACTTTGTTTTTATTGATCAACTGAGAGAAATGGAGAATAAAAATACTTCTACAACTGATAGACATTTCCATACATTTGGAGAAGCTATAAGTATAGTGAATATTGAATTATACATGGAAAATGGTTTCTATTTCCAATTTCACTGACTCTCTATATTTGATTAGACGACGTATCAGTTAAACTACTGGAGCCTCTGACGGTGCACTTGTAAAATAAGGATATTATTTGCCCTACCGACTCCACAAGGTGGCTCTCAGGACCCAAAGAGATAGGTATTTGAATTGCCCTATTTATCGAGCAATAGATGCCTAATTTCAAGATACTTACAGTCTCTGAGTAGGAGAGCAAAAGTGCAGGAAGTCACCAACACAACATATGGTAGAGAATTGAATATGTGTTTAATGAGTTGTACAAATCATTACTTTGGGTCAATAGGGAGTTGCAAGAAGACAAAACTAGGGGTCTTCAGTGGATTATAAGAAGATACATGTAACAGATGTGGAACATTTTGAAGATAAAAATTTTTACTGTTCAGATTTTTGATGAGTAAATCTAAGACAAAGCTAGAGCAGCCCTTTTTATGTGACACAGGGGATAAAGCTATAGATGGATCAGTAGCATACAATATATGCCTAGTAAAATATAGATGGAATTAAAAGATAATAATGAGGTAGGGAAAACTAATTGTTGGTGTTTTGCTTGGATTATCAGGCAAAATGGTGTACTGAGACTTCATCAGTAAATACTGCCTTGTACCAGTATCTTCGATAAAAAAAAAAAAAAAAGACAGCTGGCTTAAAAAGAAAATTTTATTGAAGTAAATGGGGCTCCAAGACTGTCATCCCCTTTTGTTTGTCAGGGATGAGGTCCTGCCCACTTTGGGGCACTGGCTCTACATCTGTCATTCCATTCACCAGTAAGTCTCAAAGTCAGGACACTACAGCTGTCCTGTTCTTTTCACCCTTTCCTGGGATAGAAGAGATGAGACAACTGGCTGGCTGGTCTGGGCTTCATCGAATATTCAGCAAGTCTGTACAAGCACTATCGTGTAATTGTATTGTTCTCCCCTTTATTTGTAGAGCAGAACTTTTCAGTCTAAAAGGTCACTGGAATGTTTATTTTACTATATGTCCTTATTTAATTATTTTGCTTTGAGTTATATTTGTTAATAAAACAATGGTGTCAAACTGTTACCCAGATTTATGTTCTCTCATATACATGTATACATTTGCATACCCAGAAGTAGTTAGTGAAGGGAAGGGGAAAGGAAAATCCAGTTGGAAGGTTCTGGTTAGGTTTCCTTCCAAATAAGGACTAATCTGTTGACTTCCCAAATAAGACATGTGGACATAAGTAAAGAGTCTTTTGTGCTTGGAAGTAGCAAATTCTACTAATTCGGTATTAATGGCTTGGATCTGTCACAGGAACCTGAATGTAGAGAATCAAATGGCTTTTCTATTGGTTGATGACTGGCCTGGTTCTGTTTGAACTCTGCAGCTTTGCATTGCATTGAATTGGTAGAGACAAGATAAAAGTTCGTTTGGGTTTTCCTTTGGTTGGCTGTTGAGTGTGTATGTATGTGTGTTTTGAATTAGTCTTTAATCATCCTAATAATCGTAATGGAAAATTACTAATTCTAATTTTTAGCATCAGAAATTTAGATCCTTCCCCAGGTAGGTTTGGAGTAGTTCTAGTGAAACAGACTTTAGAGCTAGTAAACAGAAAGCCACGCTCCTAGGAAGATACTCCACATACAAATTATGGGAGCAACACATGAATTCTGAAGATAGTTTCCATTTGGAAATTCAAATTCGTTTTCAGATCTAAGGGTATTTTGCCAAAGAATACCATGCCTAGCTACTTACCATAGGAAACTTAGTAACATAAATAACCAACATTGTAAGACTTCTACACAACTAAAACAGACACAGAAGTTTGAACAGAGTAGCTAGAACTAAAACTAAATAAAACACTAAAAAAGAAAAAGAAAAATGTAAAGACTTTTTTATTAGTTCCTTTTAATTGTTGGGAAAAAATTGTAAGTTCTTTTGTTACTTGCAAGATTAGTCTGTCAGGTATTAATACTGTACTGTAGATTTTAGCAAGATGGGAATTATTAACCCTAAAAAACCAGCTGTGTCTGCATCAGAAGTTCAGCTTCAAGCAAAGCTTAAGTTTGCCCATTCCTTTTCTTTCAGCTTTGTTCCCGTTTTAAACTGTTAAGTGTTAACAGCAGAGGAAATCAGAAAAATGCCTTAATTACTCCATAATTCTACCTAGATACCCAGGAAGCCTTGTAATGGGGCATCTCTAAGGGTGCTCTCTCGTAGTCCTTGCTCAGCTGTCATGAATTTAAATGCCTAATCCTGATGCAAGGCCATCACATCCTTTGGCTTTTCCTTGAGTCTCAGTTGTTTTTAATCTTGGTTATGCAACGAAAGCTTTATGTATTGGAGGGAAAAAATTGTATTGGAAAGAATACAGTTGACTAGAATTTGCTTTTATCCAAACATTTAAATCCCTTATATAGATTCTGAAAAGCAGCATGAAATACTTTGTCTTCACTTCAGCTAACTGAAGGCCACTGGGAAGTTATATAACTGTATATAGCAGGTAGCCATAATGATCATATTATATACATAATCTATTCAGTTAGATGTTAACTGCGGATGCTGATTATTTTATTTATTATTTTTTTAAAGATTTTATTTGAGAGAGAGAGAGAGAGTGCGCAAAAGTGGGTAAGGAGGGGCAGAGGGAGAAGCAGACTCCCTGCTGAGCAAGGAGCCCAATGTGGGACTGGATCCAAGGACCCTGGGATCATGACCTGAGCCAAAGGCAGACACTGGTGGTGATTATTTTAATTTGCAGTTATACTCATGATTTTTAAAATAAATAAAGACATAAGTCTAAGGATTACCATTATAAAAAGCTAACTCAGTGTAAATAGTCTCTGAAAAAATGTGATTTAGGGACTTCTAGTTAAATTTAACAGATTGAACATGTAGGTACTTTCCTGTCCTCTCTCCAGAAACCTATCAAAATCATAATGAAAGGATATGAGAGAGCAAAATAGAACCCGGAAATAAACCAAGAAATAGTCATGGAATCCAGAAAACAATCCAACCAAAGAAAAGAGATGAAGGAAGGAGTGACAAATAGATATTAGGTTTGGAGAGAGCAACCAATCCAGGTTGAATCAGGAAGCTGTAGGAGGGAGAACTTCAAGAAAAAAATGCAAAAGTAATGGATTATTTGATGTGCATAAATCTTTAAAAAATTTAATGAACATTTGACAAATCTGTTCTAGCGTTTGGAGAAAAAAATAGCCATAAGTAGTACATAGAAAACTAAACCAATGTGAAATCAATGAAATTAATAACTCCAGGAAAACAAAAAAGGTTAATGAGAGAGGAAACAATTGGAATATACCACTTGGCTCAATAGTAAACAATACATAGTCATAATATAGTAAATACCAATTATTCATCTAAATAAAACGCTTGATATAACTACATTGGAAGGTGGAGATAAATGTGTATTTTTTTTTGAAAGGGAAGTGAGGTGGTATAAGAGAATTATTCATCATGCATATCATCCATAATAAGGAATCAATGGGTAATATTAAAAAGTATATATTTACAATTTGAAAATATGTGCTTAGTTACTAAAAGTGGTTGCTTTGGGCTATAGGATTTTGGGGGGGTATGGTGGAGAGAAATGGGAATGGGAACAGGGGAGACTTTTTAATAGTATGTGATTTTTATATGTATATGTATTACATAGATAAAAATTAAAATTAAAGAAATATCTTAAAACAAACAAACAAACATGTGGTTTGAGGAAACACCCTCAAACTATTCTTTCACTTCCAAAGCAGTTAATATGTACAGATATGATTTATTTTAAGGCTCCCCAGATCAAAATATTTTTTTCAGCTTGTTACTGGGGGAAATGCTAAAGCTAAAGTCCTCAGAAACTCAGTTCTATGGGCTCAGAATTCCAGTCAAACAATCAAAAACAAACAAACAAACAAAACAGTTATAACAATGAAGGAAATAATTTACATGTTTTATTTTTTATTCCATCTCTTTGATTTCTTAGTGGCAAAGTGCAATGGAGTCAACATTCCTGGGTTTGAAAAAGCTCTATCACTCATTATGTGATCTTGGGCCAGTAGCTTAACTTCTCTAAACATTGGTTTCTTCTCTAAAATCAGATGATAAGGGTTTCTATCTCATAGGATAAAATGAGATTATATTAGTTAGCAAAATGTTTGGAGCATCACAGGTATGTATTAAATGCTAAACTATTGGGGCACCTGGGTGGCTCAGTCATTAAGTGTCTGTCTTCGGCTCGGGTCATGATCCCGGAATCCTGGGATTGAGCCCCACATTGGGCTCCCTGCTCAGCAGGAAGCCTGTTTCTCTCTCTCCCACTCCCCTGCTTGTGTTCCTTCTCTAGCCATCACTCTCTCTGTCAAATAAATAAATAAATAATCTTTAAAGATAATAAATGCTAAACTATTATTTTTCCTTTCCTTTCCCTCCTTCCTAGGAAACAGGATATTCTCCAACAGCTCTATTAACATGCCTTGTCTTCTACCACTGGGTAACTAGATGCTTTTTAACTTGCTCTATTAGATAGTTATCTCATTATCTCTAGCTACATCTGTTTTTATAAACCAATGAATTATGGGCCATTATATGCTGTACAACTGAACTAATTTTTTAGTAAGTGTCTGTTATATATTATGCAAGAACAGGTAACTAGTTTCTGATGTTCTGAGGGAGTACATTTAATATTAATTATAATTATTGCGAATTTTCATTTGTTAGCCTTAAATTGCTATCTGTAGAATCTGATTAAGCCTTTGATGAATTATGAGTAATTTATTATTCCCATTTGGCAGATGAGGAAACTGAGGTTTGCAAAAGGTTGTTATAGGCTATATAGTTTATGTTTTTAAAAAGGATTTCATTCTGTTCTAGTATAATATATAATACACTTCAATTCATTTTAACTTTATCATTTTAGTACTATCATAAGTGCTGCTGAAAAGGTAATAAAATGTTTCAAAATCTGAATACATAGTCAGTGATAACTTTGTGTCATAAATTGGATGGCATTTTTGAATCCTAAATGGCTATAGGGTTACCCTTGGTGGCCACAGGGTCAGCAAGACTTTTCTCCATTGATTGCTTTGATTGGTTTATTTGTGCATTTGTTCATTAAATTACTTCAAAATGCTCATAATGGTTTTCCGCCCCCTCACTTTCAATCTGGAGGTGTCTTTGGGTCTAAAATGAGTCTCTTGCAGACAGCATATCTATGGGTCTTGCTTTTTTATACAATCTGATACCCTGTGTCTTTTGATTGGGGCATTTAGCCCATTTATATTCAGAGTAACTATTGAGAGATAGGAATTTAGTGCCATTGTATTATCTGTAAAGTCACTGTTTCTGTATATTGTTTCTGTTCCTTTCTGGTCTCTGTTACTTTTGGGCTCTCTCTTTGCTTAAAGGATCCTGTTTAATATTACTTGCAGGGCTGGTTTAGTGATCACAAATTCTTTTAGTTTCTGTTTATCCTGGAAGCTTTTTATCTCTCCTTTTTTGAATGACAGCCTGGCTGGATAAAGTATTCTTGGTTGCATATTTTTCTCATTTAGTACCCTGTATATATCATGCCAGTCACTTCTGGCCTGCCAGGTCTCTGTGGATAGATCTGCTGCCAGTCTAATGTTTCTACCTCTTGTCCCGAGCAGCTTTCAGGATTTTCTCTTTGTCTCTGAGATTTGCGATTTTCACTATTTTATGTCAAGGTGTTGACCTATTTTTATTGATTTTGAGGGGTGTTCTCTGTGCCTCCTGGACTTGAATGTCTGTTTCCTTCCCCAGGTTAGGGAAGTTCTCCACTATAATTTGCTCCACTATACCTTCTGCCCCCCTCTCTCTCCTTCCTCTTCTTCTGGGACCCCAATTACTCTAATATTGTTTCACTTTATGGTATCACTTATCTCTCAAATTCTCCCCTCATGATCCAGTAGTTGTTTATCTCTCTGTTTCTCAGTGTCTTTATTCTCCATCATTTTGTCTTCTATGTCACTAATTCTCTCTTCTGCCTAATTTATCCTAGCAGTTAGATCCTCCATTTTTGATTGCTTCTCATTTATAGCCATTTTGATTTCAACTTGATTAGATTTTAGTTCTTTTATTTCTCCAGAAAGGGATTCTCTAGTGTCTTCTATGCTTTTTTTCAAGCTCAGTTAGTATCTTCATAATCATTATTCTGAACTGTAGTTCTGACATCTTTCTTATATCCATACTGATTGGGTCCCTGGCAGTCAGTACTGCCTTTTGTTCTCTTCTTTGAGGTGAGTTTTTCCGTCTTGTCCGTCTGTCCAGGGAAGAATAGATGAACAAGAGAACAAAATACTAAAATGGCATCAATGACCCTTGAGAAATATACACTAAACAAGAAGAGAAGAATAAACAATCAGAAGAGACCCGAAACTGGAAAAAAAAAATTAAAAAAAAAAAGAGTATAATCAGGTGAACAGAACAGAGCAGTACACTGGATCCTGTGTGTATTTTGGTCTGTTTGTTAGAAACTTAGATCCCAAAATTGTAAAGAAAGAAAAACTTATATATGTACAAAAATAAAATTAAATACAGTGGAAGGGTAGAATGTAACTGTAAAAATGAAAATTAAAAAAAGAGTTGATGAAAGCCAAAAAAAAAAAAGAAAAGAAAAGAAAAGGTATGGCCCTTACCTTCAAGCAGTGTGGTGGGGAGATCTATCCTTATGTATTTTTAACACAATGCTATTAGAGACATAATGCAAAAGTGAACAGGGCCCTCAGTTTAAGGTGGAATGTACAGGCTAAGAGCACAGTGATTTGAATGTTGGCTCTTGTTCATGGTCACCTTGGGTAAGTTACTTAACTCTCTGATGTTTAGTTTCCTCATCTATAAAAGGAGAATATAGTAATACCAAATGGATGTGGTTGTGAGGAGTAAACCATCATAAGTACCTAAAACAGACTGGCTTTACCATTTCCTCTGTATATGCCAGGCATTCATGTTTAAAGAGAATACAGTAAGCAGAGGTTTCTAGCACTTTGTCTGCATCTTCCCTCTAGTGTGGTCTCTCAGAGGAGACTGTTTCTTTAGCATGTCTCACTTTGGTATTTGGCTCACCTTCAGAGCCTGGATTTACAGATGGCAGCTTTCCTACTGTCCTTCTATCCCTGAAATTGTAGCTACTGTGAGATTTTATCAGTGAGTCCAGGGAATATATTATTGGGACATTGGAAACTGGTTGAATTTCACTAGCCTGGTCATTACTTTCTGGATATCCTTTTGTATTTTTACTTCAACTTGTACCCACCAATCTGGTTACAAGAAGTAGCACCAAGCAAATATTTATATAGAGCCTCAAAAATTGTGAGTAGGGGTGCCTGACTGGCTCAGTCAGTAGAGCATGCAACTCTTGATCTCGGGGATTGCAAATTCAAGCCCCATGTTAGGTGTAAAGATTACTTAAAAATAAAATCTGTAAAAAAAAAAAAAAAAAAAAAGAATTGTAAGTAGGTTAGTAACGTCCTTCCCAAATGACTTTACATGTCATTTTTATGTGGTATGGAACATCTGATAATTAAGAGTGTGGCAAATATTACCTTTCCCTATTGTAGAAACAGAGTTAATAGATTGTTGTGACTCTAAAAGTACAAAAGTAATTTTTTTGCTAGTAAGAATACAGAATATGGAATATTTTTATTGAATAATAATATATATCTTAATCATAGACTTCATAAGAGTCTACTAAAAATGATCAGCATTTGTTTACTTATATTTGATAATAGATATTTTACATTGCTCTAAGATTTTTTCTTAAACTTAATTTTTATTAATTATATAATTTTATTAAAGCCTTAATCAGCTAGCAGAATTTTCTACATGTCTCCCTAGTGTTTTTTTTTTTTCTGGTTTTTTTTTTTTTTTTTTTTTTTTTTTTTTTTTTTTTTTTTTTTTTTTAAAGATTTTATTTATTTATTTGAGAGAGCGAGAATGAGAGAGAGTACATGAGTGGGGGGAGGGTCAGAGAGAGAAGCAGGCTCCTCGCCGAGCAGGGAG
>NC_058414.1:52336615-52487702 GCF_002201575.2 Neomonachus schauinslandi
AGAAAGCGAGAATGAGAGAGAGTACATGAGAGGGGGGAGGGTCAGAGAGAGAAGCAGGCTCCTCGCCGAGCAGGGAGCCTGATGTGGGACTCGATCCCGGGACTCCAGGATCATGACCTGAGCCGAAGGCAGTCGCTTAACCAACTGAGCCACCCAGGCGCCCTTTTTTCTGGTTTTATTGAGAAATAATTGACATACATTACTGTATAAGTTCAAGGTATATAGCATCATGGTTTGATTCACATATATTGTGAAATGATTCCCACAATGGGTTTAGTTAACATCTATCATCTCATACAGATAGAGTAAAAAGAAAAGAAAAAAAAAATTCTCCTTGTGATGAGAACTCTTAGGATCTACTACTATCACAACAACTCTCCTATATCTCATATAGCAGTGTTAACTGTAGTGTTCATATTATATATTACATCCCTAGTACTTACTTATCTTATAACTGTGAATTTTTTCCTTTTGAACACCTTCCTCTAATTCCCTCTTCTCTCTCCCACTTCAGTAACCACAAATCTGATCTCTTTCTCTATGAATGTAGTGTTTTTTGTTTTGGGGGTTTTCTGTTTGTTTGTTTAGATTCCACATGTAAGTGAAATAATACAGTATTTGTCTTTTTTGGTCTGATTTATTTTACTTAGTATAATAAGGTTTCTCCATCCATGTTCCTGCAAAAGGTAGGATTTTCTCGGCTTTATTTATTTATTTATTTTTAGTGAATGAATAATATTCCTTGTGTGTGTGTGTCCATTCATCCACTGATGGACACTTAGGTTATTTCCATGTCTTGGTTGTTGTAAATAATGCTGCTCTGAACATGGGGATGAGCTATCTTTTCAAGTTAGTGTTTTTATCTTTGGATATATTCCTAGAAGTAGAATTGCTGGATCATATGGTAGTTCTATTTTTCATTTTTTGAGGAACCTCCATACTGTTTTCCAGAGTGGCTGCACCAGTTTGCATTCCCACCAACAGTACAAGAGGGTTCCCTTTTTTCCACATCCACACCAGCACTTGTTATCTCTTGTCTTTTTGATGATGGCCACTTTAACAGGCATGAGGTGATATCTCACTGTGGTTTTAAACTTTAAGAATTTCTTAAAACAGAATTTGTTATGAGACAACTCTTAAAGGTAGAATATTTGGTGGATATTTGAAATATTTGCTGCCTATGTAAGTAGACCTGGAATCAGTGTGAGGTCCAAATGATGTATACAAGTATGAGTCAAAGAGGGTGTTTGCAGCATTACTAAGAGGCTAAAATTAATCACTTCATAGAATTTTGAGTGTTTGTTCCTCCTATTTGTTAGAAAGATCTTTGAGAGCAATGACTGTATGTTAGGCCTCTTTATTTTCCTTCCGGCTTACATTATCTTGCTTTGAACATAGAAAATACTAAATGAATACTCAAATGAATTAAATGAACATCAAACATTTGATGAACTTGAGATCTGAAATTTTTGCAATAAACTCTAATTTGATTTTTTATACGAGTCTAATAATTCTTATCCATATCACTGTTAACTTCTATCACTCTGGTTAGGTTGTTAGAAGATCAGGCTTTGAGGTAATTTGCAAGATTAGACAGGGTTTATCATGTCATTCAGAAAAAAACTAATAAAACATTGGGATTCTGGACAAGAAATGCTCAGTGAAATATTTTGATGAAGAGATTTTTCTCTACATAATCATTGTAAATAATGGTTTGGATGAACATACGGAATCATTTGTGTAAGGTAGACCGCTTCTAATTTTGTGGGTTTTTTTTCTGAACATTAAATATTGGACATAAAGTAAAAAGAAATTAAAATTCAAAATACGTAGTGTCTTTGGTTCTTTTAAAATCATCATTTCCTTCCTTTCTTTTTTTTTTCTTTCTTTCTTTTTTTCTTTTAGTGGCTACTATAGCTCTTGGAAAATCATATACACTTCAGTCCCAGGAATAGTGGTATTGCCAAAGCAAAACATCTTCTATTTACATATAAATATCCTCATTCAGCATGACTGAATACCTTTCTCATTTATAATGATGTGGCAACAACTACAACAATCAAATTCCAAGACATAGATACTAGATTAAAGTGACTGAGCATATCCCAGGATCAAAAAACAATCTTTCAAAAATTCAGCCCGGTCCCAATGTATAATCCTTCTTAAAGCTATTTTGAATTACTGCCAGATTCTTGGCTATGATTTTGCAATCTCAACCAAATAATTCATAAGACCTTTGGAGGAGAATATTGGAACTTCCTGTCTCATCCAGTGACACAGAGGGAGTGTTGATCTATTTTCACTATACCATCTATCTTTTGCTGAGAGACCAATAGGTTGAATTTATAAAGTGACCAATAGAAGTCAATGAACATTGTGGTTTCACATTAACCACAATATTGTCATTTCAGATGGAATGTACAAGTTCATCACAATCCATTTTAACCCTTTCATGTCCTCACAGCTGCTGGAAGCCAGTTTATGTGGTCAGTTAAATGGCTCTTGACTTTGACTTACATACTTTATGTCATGCTCTAATCATTGAATGTGAAATATCTTGAAAACCAAATCAGGACATTTAAAAAACTGAGTAGAATTCATTCTGCAATCGTTCATTTTAAAATTTAAAAAACAAATTTATTACCGTATTTAATATTTGATTAAATATCATTTAAATATCAATCTCATATCAATTTAGCACAATAAGTCATTTTCCACCTCTTAAATGTATTTTTGTATCTCCTATTTTTGTCCTGTTATCCCCCCATTGATGAAGAGGCATAACTCCATAAAACTCTTAAAGGACTAAAAGCATCTCAAATCGTATGAGCAAGAGGAAATAATGGTACAGCTGATTATCATGAAGTTTACAATACTTCAGCAAATGTATTCAATGAATTACTTATTTTTTAAAAGGATTCCGTAAATCTTTGACTTCTACATGTGATGATTTTTGTAGAAGGAATGATAAATAATGTGGTTGGGGTGTAGAAGTTCCTGATTGGACAAAAAATTATTTTGCATGTTTGAATCGAGGTCATTTCAACGGAGTATAAAAAAAATTAATAAATTGAATTAAGAATCTATCTAGATGTTAATTTAATATTAATACTTACTGGGTTTGTATTAATATTCAATCACTGTTAAATTTTCAGAATCTAAAATAGATGAGTTCAGTTATTGGTTAAGGATCTATCATCTGATCCAGTAGTATAGCTTATAAGAAGGTGCTCAGATACAGGGCCTAACCTACGCATCCCCAGTGTCACTCAACAAAGTGAACATGGAAGTGGTTTTGCTTAAGCCAGAATCTTTGGGGGAGTGCAAGTGGAATTAGTGTCAGCAAGTTTACCAGAGAACCAAAGACGGAGGCTTCAGGGTCTTAGTTAACACAATTTCATTGCCCTGATGTTGAGGAATGTTTGTGAAGAGCCTGGCTGCTGCAGAATTAAGGTCAACATAGGCCATCACTACCTGAACAGTACACTGGAGTATAAGCAGAGACTCTAGCATGAGCTTAGAGCTGCCCCAGCCTTGCCTTTACAGCTTTCCAGCAGCCATTTATTGAGCTCTCTTTTTGAGTTGTTTGATATGGGGTGAAGGGCAAGGGTAGAATATGGACAAGATAAATACCCATGGAAGAGGGTACTTGAAGTCATTAAACTGTTGATAACCTATGTTGTAGTGAAACATGCCAACAATGCTAGGCCCTGGCTTATGTTCTTGTCATGTTGGAATGCTTTGCTTCTTCTCTTGCTTCATGGAATCCTATGTATCTTTTAGGCTCCTACTTGTTGGGGTGCTTGGGTGGCTGTCGGTTGAGTGTCCAACTCTTGATTTTTGGCTCAGGTCATGATCTTATGGGTTGTGGGATCAGCCCCAAGGTGGAGCCCTTCTTCGGGCTCCATGCTCAGTGGGGAGTCTGCCTGAAGAATTTCTCTCTCTACCCCTCTTGCACTCTCTCTGTCTTCCTCTCAAATAAATAAATAAAATATTAAAAAGGAAAAAAAAGGCCCTGCTTGTTGACACCCTCGTCAACTTGCCTCATCTTTCTCTCATCCTGTTCTTCCATCGTCTGGGGACTGCCAGCCCTAACCTCTGGGTTCTTACATTGTATTCCTCTTATGGTGTGTAGTCAGTTCATGGTTACTTTCTTTTCTGGATTAAGATATCCTTGTGGAAGAGACCTAATTTTTGTAATCTTAGTACATAACACAGTGGGTGACATATAATCTACACATGATAAATGTTCTTGTAGTGAATTGATACTCAGGATAACTGTTTAAATGACTTTAGAGAGCACAGAAAGAACTGAATGGCAGAAGATTTTTAACTAAAAAGTTGCATATAAATATGAACTATATTCTTTTGTGAAATAAATAGGCCCTGTTTGTTTAATACCTGGGGGAAAAATTGGCCAGTGCCAAAACCATCAGATTCCATTGTCACCCTTAGAGAATCCGCTGAATATCGACAGAGTCCGTTCAATTAAAAATCTTTCCACCAAGGAAACTAACTCCCTGGGATTTAAAAACTGTCAGAGAGAGGTCAGAGGAAATCAGATTTACAAGAGATTGTGAAATAAAGGAAACAAATCAGGCATTTCTTCAGAAAAGAGATCTCCTAAAGGACAGCCTCCCCCTGTCCCCCCCCAAAAAAGAATAAAATAAAAAAGGATTGTTTCTACTTCTACTCTGTTCCAGGACTTTCTTTATCAACTCTTTTTTTAAAAAATAATAACTTTATTGAGATATAACTCACATACAATAATATTCACCTATTGAAAGTGTACAACTCAACGGTTTATAGTATATTCATAAGGTTGTACAACCATTACCACAATAAATTTTAGAACATTTTTATTACCCCCAAAAGATACGCCATACCTTTTAGCTATCACCTTGCAAATGTCCCGTTTCCCCCTCTCCCCTAGGCCAAAGTAGTTACTAATCTACTTTCTGCTCTGTAGATTTCCCTATTCTGGACATCTCTGATTGATGGAATCATATAATATGAGGGCTTTGTGACTGACTTTTTTCATTTAACATAATGTTTTCAAAGTTTATCTGTGTTGTAGCTTGTACCAGTTCTTCATCCCTTTTTATGATGACTAATATTCCATTGAATGGATATATGACATTTTGTTTATCCATATATCAGTTGATGGGCATTTGGGTTGTTTCCACCTTTTGGCCATTGTGAATAATGCTACTTTGAATATTCAGGTACAGCTTTAGGTGAAGACCTATGTTTTCATTTATCTTGGGTATATACTGAGGCCTTTTTTCTCCAGATGCTCAGCAGGCAAATAGCCATCACACAAATAGGCCAAAGCCCTTCTGTAAGTTCTGATGGTTATCTCTGAGCTCCTGACCCCAAACCTGACAGGTAAAGCCCAATTCTACTCACCCTTCAAGGTCCACTTTATTTATGTATGCATTCACTCTATGCATTATGCATAAATATTTGCTCAATCCCTACTATGTGCCAGGCACTGTGCTATGTGCTGGGAATGCAACAGGAAACAATAAGAGCAACAGATAGTTATTAGCAGACCTTATTTATATTTTGGGTGAATAAAATTCTGATAACTTGCTGAAATAAGAGGATGAAGTAGGATTAGAAAATTTAGGTTCACGTCCTATGCCCTTAGTCTGTCAATCTCTTGTTGCTCAATATTGGGCAAGTGATAGAATTTTTCAAATGTTTCCTAATCTGTGAAACAGATATATTTTCTACCTTATGAAGCTGTGAAGATTCAGTTTAATAATGTACATGAAAACATTCTATAATGTGTAACAAGTTAGTAGTTATTATTCTTTTTACTATTCTAGTCCCTCTGGGACAGAGTAGGGTTCTGGTTAGGAGGGCCAGACTATCTTGGCTGGATCGTAGCTCTGTCACTTACTTAGAAGGTTGCTGTGAGGATAAAATGAGTTAATACATGTAAAATTTAGAATAGTGCCTTATACATAATAAGCAGTCAAGAAATACTAGTTATTATTATTTTTAAAAGATTTATTTATTTCACAGAGAGAGAGAGAGGGAGGGAAGGAGTGAGGGGAGGGACAAAGGGAGAGGGAGACAAGCAGATTCCATGCTGAGTGGGGAGTCTGACACGGGGTTGATCCCAGGACCCTGAGATCATGACCTGAGCTGAAATCCAGAGTTGGATGCTCAACCAACTGAGCCACCCACGTGCCCCTAAATATTAGTTATTATTATTTATGAGGTAGTCATATGGTAGAATCCTTCTCTTTTAAATTCATGGGTTTTTTTAAACACAAAAACCCCTCTCTGTTTAAAAAATTTACAGTATTTTCCTTCTTTCTAACTAGAAACAGATTACACAAGTAAATAAACATTTCACAAGTAAATATAAACATTTCCAGTAGATGAACAGGCTCAAAGACTTACCATGTCACAAAATCAGACCTGTCGTTTGTTGCAGAGCCAGCAATGGATGAATGAGGAGGAAAATTATCTCAGTAAGTGCATAATGTCAGAGCTGAGATATAAAATATGCGTTATATCTCCCCAAGCTACTTTCTGGATAAATGTGGAGGTCATTGTAAAAATCCCAAGACTGAATATTTAACTCCGACAACACTTATCAAATATTAACAATTTTCAGGTAAGACTCAAGTCTCTTGAATATGTGAAATGCTAATGGCATTTTATTTCCTTTGTTTCTTAGATTCCTTTAATAAGCTATGTATGTAATTGCTCAAGATGACCAAAATTCTTTTGTTAATATTACTTAAATTTATAAGCATTCATGGATGGTTAACCTAATTACTTAGCATTAATCATGATTGGATACCACAATGGACGTATGAACTTTGCCCCATTTACCAGGTATGGCCTAGACCCTCCATCCATTACCTATGTCCTCACAAATACATGACATTATCATGAGAAAACCCTGCATCTTCAAGGAAAATGTTATTAGTTAAAGACAAAAGGTAACATAGGGGCGCCTGAGTGGCTTACTCAGTTAAGTGTCTGCCTTCTGCCCAGGTCATGATCTTGGAGTCCTGGGATGGAGCCTGCATCGGGAATCCCTGCTCAGCAGGGAGTCTGCTTCTCCCTCTGCCTCTCACCCCGCTCATATTCTCTCTCTCTCTCTCTCTGTCTTTCTCTCAAATAAATAAGTAAAATCTTAAAAAAAAAATAAGCTAACATAACAAACAGTGGCTAAATACATGCCTTAAAGAACATAGAGGTGTATATTTCTCTCTTACAACAAGAACAGTTGAGGGCAATTTGGTTACATGAGGTCATTTAACCATCCAAGTGCCTTCCTTCAGCTTATACATAAGCATCCCCTAGGGCTTATTGCCATCTGTTTGGTCAAAGTGGGATTGCCCTCTATCCAGTTTCCTTCAAATGGAAAGGGAAAAGAAGAGGAAACATGCCCAGTGTCCTAAGACTCAGGCCAAGTAGTGGCATTTGTCACTTCTCTTCACACTCTATGGCTACACCTAACCACAAGGGATGCTGGGAAATGTGGTCTAGCTCAGTAGTCATGTGTCCAGAAAAAGAAGGAAAATAGATTTCGGTAGACTGCTAGCAGTTTCTACTTAATATATTATTTTGTTGATCTGCAGCATTATATCTCCAAGATAAATAATTTGTTATTTCAATAAACTTTTTCTTTGACTGAGTCATAGCAATTTAAACCTGCTTTCATATCCACTGGACTGCTATTTTATCATGCTCTGTGGAGAGCAAAACTTATGCTTGGAAGGAAAGTACTTTTCAATTTGGGCTGAATTTCCTCAAAGCCAGATAGCCCAGGAATCTCCTGAATGAAATATTTCCCTCAGGGGCCAAAGATGAATACTCACTATTTGGGGATATCAAAGAAACTAGAATAAATATAAAAGCACTTTGGAAATTGTAAAGCCTTGCATAAATGTAAAGATTGTTATTATTATAATATTATGATGATGTGAGTGTTAGTGGTCTCTTCTTTATGGGTTGTTATATGTATTGGGTCAATATGGAGTTGAACTCCATATAAAGACACTTTGTTCTTTACCTTCCCTTCCCAGTTCACTTGACTAGTCTGTCCTCCAGAGTTCTGTGTACTCGGCAAAGGTGACCAAAATGTGATGAAAGATAGAACAGACTTGGTCACAGAAATGAATATATAGTGAAACTCTGTTTTCATTATCATAATCTGTGTATTTATGCAAACTTACCTTCTTATTCTGAACTCATAAAATTTCAGTCTTGTTAATATACTAGTTTCCCACAAATCAAGTTTATTTCTTATAATTTGCTCTTACTTTTTTAGAAAAAGCTTCATTAAAATTTACCTTTCTATACTGTGATGCTGGCTTTTCCATCCAAGATTCTCACAATTGTTCAGAATGTTCTTTGAAGAAGTAACCCTTAATTTTCCTACAGTCATTCCAGAGACTGGTCTCCCAACAAAAGGAGCTTGATCGTCCTGTGGCTGGGTATCTTTTCTGGTGGGTAAGAAGAAACCTGTAAACATCTTTTTTTTTTTTTTTAGGATTTTATTTATTTATTTGACAGAGACACAGCAAGAGAGGGAACACAAGCAGGGGGAGCGAGAGAGGGAGAAGCAGGCTTCCCGCAGAGCAGGGAGCCTGATGAGGGGGCTTGATCACAGGACCCGGGGATCATGACCTGAGCTGAAGGCAGATGCTTAACTGACTGAGCCACCCAGGTGCCCCGAAACCTATAAACATCTTGCCTCTTCTTAGGAAAAGAAAAAAAGTAACTCATTTTAAAAAAAATAACCAATGTGTGGGACGCCTGGGTGGCTCAGTTGGTTAAGCAACTGCCTTCGGCTCAGGTCATGATCCTGGAGTCCCGGGATCGAGTCCCAGATCGGGCTCCCTGCTCGGCAGGGAGTCTGCTTCTTCCTCTGACCCTCCCCCCTCTCATGCTCTCTCTCTCTCATTCTCTCTCTCAAATAAATAAATAAAAATATTAAAAAAAAATAACCAATGTGTTTTTTTTTTTAAATATGCTCTGTTATCAGTGTTGAATGGTATGATTGTTGTGAAACAAGGACTTCTTATAATCACCGATGATTTGCATTTTTGTACTCTTTATGTGGAATTTTCTCCAAAAACAAATGGGAGAGAGCTTTACAGTAATAATCATTCCTTAAGAGTGCCCAAGAATATGATAGTATTAGGTGAGTGAATTATGTAATTTTTTATTAATTGGGTAATCCCCACATATTAGAAGCCATGAAGCATGAAGAAACCTTTGCCTTTGGGCGCCTGGGTGGCTCAGTTGGTTGAGCGACTGCCTTTGGCTCAGGTCGTGATCCTGGAGTCCCGGGATCGATTCCTGCATCGGGCTCCCTGCTCGGCAGGGAGTCTGCTTCTCCCTCTGACCCTCCCCCCTCTCATGCTCTATCTCATTCTCTCTCTCAAATAAATAAATAAAATCTTTAAAAAAAAAAAAGAAACCTTTGCCTTCAAAAAGCTCACATTTTACTCTTAGAAAAATTGCACCATGCTGACCAGAAAAAGTTCATTTTGTCCCTCATGGAAAAACATATTGCTTTAGAAAGTACCTCTACTGACTCACTAAAACATTAGTTTAGATCTTACTCGGGTTAATTTTATACACCACTCCTATTGTTTTAAGAATGTTTGTCCTCTACAAATGTCTCTTCTTTCAAAAGTAAGCCCATTTGGGGATTACGGTAATCTTTGTTCCTGATTAAAATTTCTCTGTCCTGTCGCTTTGTATTTTACCTTTCACAGTAGCTTAACCCACATTCTATGGTTTTGTGATTAACTCTGAATATGGAATCTTAGTGTCAGTTTCATATAAGCCTCATGTGAACATAAAGCACGTCTCATTGTTTCATTTAAAATTTCTGCAGTAGCACTGCTTTACTTCACTTTAGTTCTGTTCACTAAGCAAAGAATTTTCTTTTGAGTCCCTCCCCCCGCTTTCTTTCTTAATTGGTCTGCTCTAGTGTGTGATTTTGTGGATTTTTTTGGGGGGGGGTGTTCAAAGCACTGATCAGTGATTCATAAAACTGATTTTTTTTTTCCTTACAATTAAAATATGCAGTGACATTTAGCCATCTACAAACCTTGGCCCTACTGTCCTTAGTGTTAAGATAACTGATTAGTTCCGCAGCCCTGCTGAACACCTCCCAGCATTCACCTATAATGGGCCATAAACTTGAAAGCCTCCTCGGCCTCTTTCCCCCTCTTTCCCTGTCTCTGGGTGAGGCTTGCAGGGTGGAGGAAGGGCATCAAACCCGGCGGAGAATGAGTGAGAAACACTGACAGAATCGCAGGGGGAATGGAAAAAAAGAACTTAAGAGGATTATAACAAGAAAGGAAGCATTGGAGTCCTGGGAGGTGATGCCAGTCAGGATCTCTGAATGGCTAAGAAAAGAGAAAATTTTCCCGTCCACATGTAGGGCCTTGGGCAGGGAATTTTCTTTTTCACACTCCTATCTCCTTCCATCTTTCTTCCTGAGAACGGATGATCCTGTATGTCAGGAGAGAAGGGACCAGGTCAACTTCTCCAAAGAAGGAAGCTTCTTGAAAAGGTGGCTTTGACTTGACATTTTCATGGGGTAGGAAGGGGCAGTCAGAAGAGGCATGAGTTTTAGCCAGATAAGCTGATGACATCTGAAAAAGGCAGGCCAACATGACTTCTCGTGGAATGTAGAAAATTGCTATTCAGCTGTGGCCATTCAATTTAGGGCGTTCTTAGAAGGGCTTTTCCACAAAAAGCCTTGAACTTTCTAAAGGAAGGTCAGGCAACATGGATCATTTGAATAAAGATTTTAATCTTGAAGTGTATTTTGATCATATTAGATCATATATCTTTTTTTTTCACGAACATGTAAAAATATTCAGTGCTAGAGAATCTTGTAGTTTTGAATTTTAAAAAATATTAATAGGCTTGTTACTAATCACATAATTTTCAATCATGAGCCTATTTCTAGTGCTTATAATTTAGATAACAGATTGTCAAAAAATATTCAAAATTCTAATTATGTATAATTGCTGATTGTAGAGGTGAGAACTTCATTTTTTAAACAACATGAGAAATTTACTAAGAATTTGCTTAAGAATACTTTAATGGAAGCCAATTCATAAATACTGATGGTATTTTAATGTCCTACAAAATCATTTTGAGGGACTGACGCAGCAGCAAAGACGTAAGTGTCCTTCAATAACAGTGGAGCTTTGGGGTAGGGATGAGAGTAATTCCGCTGGTAGTCACCAACTGAAGGACTCTACAGACAAAAATCTTTATTTGGGATCTTTAACAGCAATAGACATGAATGTCTATATGTATGACTACCTTTCCTAGACTTTTTTTTTTAATTAGGACTATTTTTTAGAGCAATTTTTTAGGTTCACAGCAAAACTGAGAGGAAGGTACAGGGATTTCCTATCTACCCTTTGCCCCACACCTGCATAGCCCTTCCCATTGTCAGCTTTCCCCATCGGTGGCCTGTTTGTTACAACTGATGAACCTATATGATGAACACATGGTAATCACTCAAAGTGCATAGTTTACATTATGATTCAGCCTTGGTGTTGTACAATCTCTGGGTTTGGACAAATGTATAATGATATGTATCCATCATTATGGTATCATACGGAGTATTTTCATTGCCTAAAAATCCTTTGCTCTCCACCTATTCATTCCTTCCTCCCCTCCCCATCAACTCCAGGCAACCACTGAACTTTTTACTGTTCCCAATATATTATCTTTTAAGAATGTCATATAGTGGGAATCATAAAGTATATAGCATTTTCAGACTGGGCTTTTTCCACTTAGTTGATACACATTTAATGTTCCTCCATGTCTTCATGGCTCGATAACATTTCTTTTTAGCAATGAATACCATTCCATTGTCTGGACATACCACTGTTTACTCATTCACCTTCTGAAGGACATCTTGGTTGCTTCCAAATTTTGGCAATTATGAATAAAGCTGCCAAAATATTCATGTGCAGGTTTTTGTGTGGACATAAATTTTCAACTCATTTGGGTAAATACCAAGGAATGCAATTGCTGGATTGTATGGTAAGAGTAAGTTTAGTTTTGTAAGCAACCACCAAACAGTCTGCCAAAGGAGCTTTACCATTTTGCATTCCTACCAGCAATGAATGAGGGTTTCTTTCACTCCATATTCTTACCAGCATTTGGTCTTGTCAGTTTTCTGGATTCGGGCCTTTCATTGCTGTTTTAACTTGAAATTCCCTGATGACATATGATGTGGAACTTTTTAATATATGCTTATTTGCCATCTGTATATCTTATTTGGTCAGGTGTCTGTTAAGGTCTTTGGCCCATTTTTTAAATCGGATTTTTTTTTCTTATTGTAGAGTTTTAAGAGTTCCGTGTATATTTTGGATTATAGTCCTTTATCAGTTGTGTCTTTTACAAATTCTTTCTCCCCGTCTGCAGCTGTCTTCTCATTTTCTTGACATTGTCTTCCACGGAGGAAGAGTTTTTAGTTTTAATGAAGTCAGTTTATCAGTTACTTCTTCTGTGGATTGTGCCTTTGGTATTGTATCTAAAAACTCATCACCATCCCTCAGGTCATTTGGGTTTTCTCTAATGTTATCTTTTAGGAGTTTGATAGTTTTGCATCTGTATATAGTTTATAGCATAGGAGTTTATAGTTTTCGGTCTGTGATCCAGTTTGAATTAATTTTTGTGAAGGGTGTAAGGAATGTGTCAAGATTCATTTTTTTTTGCATGAGGATATATACATAAGCATACATAAATGGGTACATTGTTGTTATTATTGTGAGCAAACTTATCTGTTGGATCAACTAAGAATAAGAAAAATAGTCATTTTTATCTTACCTTTGCTTATCCTTTCTTTGATGCTATCTCTTTCTTTCTGTAGATCCCAGTTTGTGACTTGTATTTTTTTCCTTCTCTCTAAAGAACTTCTTTTAATATTTCTTGCAAGGCAGGTCCACTGGTAACAAATTCCTTCCATTTTTGTTAGTCTGAGAAAGTATTTCTCCTTCACTTTTGAAGGATAATTGAAGGGTACAGAGTTCTGGGTTAGTGGTTTTTTTCCTCTTACCACTGAAAGTATTCCACTATACTCTCTTCTTGCTTGCATGATTTCTCAGGAGAAGTCAGACATAATACAAGTAAGGTTCTGGCTTCTTTTGGGATTTTTCCCCCTTATATTTGGTTTTCTGGGGTTTGAAAATGATATGACTAGGTATGGTTTTTGGGCATTTATTCTGAACTTCCTTAAGCTGTGGGTATGGTGTTTGATATTAACTTAGGAAATTCTCACTTACCATCCCAAATATTTCTTCTGTTCCTTTCTCTCTTCTCCTTTAGGCATTCCCATTTCACGTATGTTATACCTTTTAAAGTTGTCTTGTGATCCTTAGATATTCTGTTCTGTTTTTTGTTTGCAGCCTTTGTTCTCTTTGCTTCGGTTTTTGAGGATTCTACTGATATATCCTCAAGTTCAGAGATTCATTCCTCAGCCTTGTCTACTAATAAGCCTATCAAAGGTGTTCATTTCTGTTACAATGCTGTTTATCTTTAGCAAGATATTTTCTTTCTTAGGATTTCCTTCTCTATGCTTACATTGCCTGTTTGTTCTCGCATGCTGTCTTCTTTACCCATTAGAACCCTTAATATATTAAAAACAGTTGTTTCAAATTCCCAGTCTGGCAAGTTCAACATCATTGACATGTCTGGTTCAGAAGCTTCCTCTGTCTCTTTAATATTGTGTTTTTCGGGGCAGCTGGCTGGCACAGTCGGTTTAGCAACGGACTCTCAGTTTTGGCTGAGGTGATGTTCTCAGGGTCATGGGATCAGGCCCAGCATGGGGCGCTGCACTGAGTGAGGAGTCTCTTTGAATTTCTCTCTCCCTCTTCCCCTGCTCCTCCCTGCACACCCCCCCCCCTCTCTAAAATAAATCTTAAGAATAAAAAAAAATTTAAAAATTGTGTTTTTCATCTTTTGGTATGCCTTATAATTTTTTCCTGATAGCCTGACATGATTTACCAGGTAAAAGGAGCTGTTATAAATAGGTATTTAGTAATGTGGTGGTGAGGTATTTGGGGAGGGGAAGGATTCTATATTCCTATGATTAAGTCTCAGTCTTTTAGAGAGGCCATACTTCTGGACTGTGAAGTCTACAAGAGTTTCTGAGGATTTTCTCTCCCCTTAGGTGGAACAGGATAGCTAGAGTAAGCTGGAGAGGGTTATTTCCCTTCCTCCAGGGGAGTTAGGCTCTGGTCATACTCCAACAGACCAGGCTCTGGTTAACTAGTTTCCCCTGAGAGCAGGCCTTGTTAAGAAAGGAGTGCTCTGCCATAGTTCAAAATGGTTCCTTCTCCCCTTCCTCTGCCAGAAGCAAGAGGGCATTTTTCTCCAGTATTTTTTGTGGGAATCTGGTGGAGCTCTTAGAGGTAAGTCTTAGAATATTGTGGGACCCTGTTTATGATTGAATCCCCCTGAAGTTTTAAAATCTCGGACTTGTCTATACTGAGCCTCTAGCAATTTGTCATTTACAGTTCCGATTTTCCTGCCCCGGCACTGGCTCCCACCTTGGTTTCTGCTTGTGTATCTCTGCTCTAAGAACGTGGGATTCTTTGTCTGTCTTGGGGGGCAGCATTTTGCCTTATGTCCTCCCTTCTCGTATGGATCCAAGAACAGTGGTTGAATTTTCAGTCTGTTCGGTTTTTTATTTGTTGTTCAAGTGGCAGCTTTCACTCAGAAGTTACGTGCAAAACCAGAACTCTCCTAGACCTTTTAGCCCATTAGAAGAGTACATAGTTGAGAAACTACCCAATGGTTTTAAAAGTCCTGTGAGTACATTAAGCAGTGTTGGTGGTCAAAGAAGACCTATTTCTCCCTTCTGCTGCTGCTTCTGTGCAGTCCTCAGGGAGTCTGGTCAAAAAAGCCCGCCAAAACCAAACCAAACCCCCGCCTGAGAACTCTAGAGGTAGTGTGTCAGGTGATTCTGTGTGTCCCTGTGTCTCCCTGGAATGAATGCCTTGAGCGGGGAGTAACGTGGCAACTTGATGCTGGCACATCTGTTGTCCACAACTGGTAGTCTTATACCCTCGAATCCTAACGAGAGAAGTTCTCAGCAACAGCTAAGTCTTAAGGTACAATTTCTTAAGAGCAGCATTCAGAGTATACTCTGATTGAGTCCTGGCTCTTGATCAGTTTGGTTAGGATGGAGGCAAACTTTTAAGTTAGAGGCCCTGTAATTATCCAACGGGACAGGCTCCTATGGATGGACATGGAGGAACAGGGCCTGGTATATCTTGAGCAGTCATCTCACAAACCTGTGTTGGCCCATCCTTCATGGTCTGCAATGCCCTTTTATACTGATTAGCTTAAAGGTAATAAGGTTTGGTGGTGTTGGTTCAGATAGGCTTTTGACTACGGGGTCATCAGTTTGGTTGCAGTCATTGTCAGAAGCAACAGGACATTATTATCAATGAGTTGCCTTTAATCGGCACCTAGGCTATGCATTGCAGCTAAGGTTTGAGGTGGAGCAGGGAGCACTTCCAGCCCTTCCTAGAGTAAGATCTGGTGCCAACCCTTTTCATTTCTCCTTTCGGTTTGTATGATTTCCTCCTGGCTCACACTGCTCCGGCCTTACCACCTTCCGTTTCTTAAATTGGCCAATATTATTCCTGCTGCCGCTGTTTTGCACCAGCTGTTTGCATTTCTCCCAGATTTCCCCCTGCATCACTCACACCGTCCCATCAATAAGTCTCAACTCTAAGGTCACGTTTTCAGAGAGGTCTTCTGCAGCTAGCATGGCAGTCCTCTCTCTCTCACTGTCGGTTATGATCAAAAGTCTCTGTTCTGTTTTCTTCATGGCATTTATCACTCTTTGCACATGATCTCTATTACCTTTTTTCCCCTTTTTTTTCTTTGATGGCATTCCCTACTAGGATGTAAGCTCCGTGAAAGCTGGACCTTGCTACTTACTTAACATTGTATCCCTGGCACCCAAAACTGTAACTGGCACTTAGTAGGAACCAGATAAATATGTGTTTAATGAATGAATAAAAAGAATTACCTTCCAGAGAACCCTCTTGAACTCCAGGCCAATGTCGCATCCTTGTTTTTCTCAGCTGTCATATTGGATCTTACATGCTTAAGCCATCCAGTTTCCAGACCAATCCTCTAAACTTAAATGGGTATAATGTAAACATCTTCAGATGGAGGATGCAGTAGTCACCAGCCCAGCCCTGGGTTCTGCAGACTCCACTCCTGATAAGGATAGAGAGTCTTGGTGGCTGCTCTGAGATACGGACTTCTGTGTCTCCAAATGATCTTGAGACTCGGCACTGGTCCCAGGTCACAGTTATGACTTCCTCCACTGGTCCCAGTTTTGAAGAGTGCAGCTGCTGGTTCTCGAACCTCCCTCCCTCCCTCTCCCCTGCCCCCCCCATCTCTGTAGCATGGGATCTAGCATGAACTCGGTGAAGATGCCATTCCACATGGACAGAATCCCTAGATGACAACCATCTGCCATGCCCTGGAGCTCTCTCCTTTCTACCAAGTTATGCCCTCCCACCCTCTCCCAAGTTAATTACTGCCTGGCAGTCCAGAAAGTGCCTGTAGGCTGGGGAAAGCAATGCCATTACTCAACCCTGGTCAGAATTGCTTGCCTTTGGAGAGAAGAAAAACAGTAGATAGTGAATAGTTTCAGTACAGCTTGAGGTTCTTGCTTTGCTTTTGGAGTAAGCATGCCTTGTATTGCATACACTTTAAGTGCACCGAATACATGCAGCATTGATCTGATGAGAAAAGTTCAACTGATTGACCTTGGAATTTCTCATTTCTTTCTCTTGCTCCCCCCCCTTTTTTTTTAAAGATTTTATTTATTTATTTGAGAGAGACAATGAGATAGAGAGAGCATGAGAGGGGGGAGGGTCAGAGGGAGAAGCAGACTCCCTGCCGAGCAGGGAGCCCGATGCGGGACTCGATCCCGGGACTCCAGGATCATGACCTGAGCTGAAGGCAGAATCTAAATGTAGGAATTCTGATACCTTTCCTAAAATCCAACTGGAGTTGATACCATGCCCTCTGTGGACTTCTGCTATGCTTCTGGTGCTAGCATGTGGGAGGGCGGAGAGGGAAGTGCAGGTATGTATTCTCCTGGCTCCCTCCCTGCTAGGTTGCTAGGCAGGCCACAGCTCCTGCCAGGAGAACTGCACAGCTGCGGGTCCTAATACCTGCTCTCCCTCTTGCCCCATCAGGTCTAGGGGTGGTGATAGTGCCCCCGCATTGCTACCCTCCGGAGTGCTTCACCCGCGTTGTTTTCTCTCTTCTCTTCCTACTCCTTTGTAAGTGATCACTTTATTAAGCTTTTCCAATTATCTGTTCAAGTGTGTCCTTTGTTTCTGCAGAGACTCTAGGTACATGGGATATGAATTAGGATAAAAGTATTAGTACACTGGGGGGCACCTGGCTGGTTCAGTCGATAGAGCATGCAACTTTTGATCTCAGGGTTGTGAGTTTGAGCCCCATGTTGAGTGTAGAGATTACTTCAGAAAAAATCTTTAAAAAAGTATTAGTACATTTGGGTATAGTGTATGTGTAAACATTAGAAGAAAACCTAGGAGACCCTCTCCAGCCTGCTTCTCTCTCTGCCTGCCGCTCCCCCTGCTTGTGCTCTCTCGCTCTCTCTGTCAAATACATAAAACCTTTTTAAAAAGAATAAAATGCTAGTAATTTGCCCCTTCAGAATTTTCAAACTCATACAAAGACTTCACCCATGTTCAGGGAACCCTGGGCATATTTACAGAGACTTTCTAAAGAGATGTCAACGTTCTCAACGTGTGAATGTTAAACACTCTTCTGCACAGTGAAGTCAGAGTTCCCTAGACCCTGATCTCAAAACATTCCACCCAGAGTGTTCCCAAAGCTCGGGGTGCATGTTCTATCAGTACTAGCACATCCAGGCATGCTTCTGCGGTGCCGGACACTAATGTGCTTTCCGAAGAACATGAAGTATTTCCCTTGCAATCTTTTATTTGCCTTCTACACACATGTACATTCCTCTTTTTTATATACCCATGTTTTGATTCATCCAAGTTATAAATAACATATTTTCTGAATGGATACGAATCCAAAACTTAATAAGAGTTACTATGTTCTCGTTTTATAGATTAAAGAGATTTATTTATTAATTTTTTTTTAACATTTTATTTGTCAGTGAGCGCGCGAGAGAGCACAAGCAGGGGGAGTGGGAGAGGGAGAAGCAGGCTCCCCACTGAGCAGGGAGCCCGATGTGGGGCTCGATCCCAGGGCCCTGGGATCATGACCTGAGCCGAAGGCAGACGCTCAACCGACTGAGCCACCCAGGCGTCCCGATCGAAAAGATTGATGACATAGTGAAAGAATACCTTCATTTGGATAGAGGCGTGTTTATTGTCCCTGTGACCTTAGGTAAGTTACTAATTCAGAGAGTCTTGGTTTTCTTACTAGTAAAACTATGTCACAGATTTTTTGGAAGGGTGAATGAGATCTTAACTGTTGAATTATTGGAAGTGTAAAGTATTTACATTAGCACTGGAGTTAGTGCACTAACTCAAAGGTTGAAGTTAGTGGCATTGACAGAGATTGGTTATAGGTCTTCCCAAATGTGGTTCAGTTCTTTATCCTGTAGATTTGTTCTATGTTTGATGTTGTTGTTCATCTTTTAACGTTTTCTAAACCTGGTTTGAGAGCAGCAAGTAGAGTTTTCTACAACACGACACAAAGAGTACCAGAGCAAGATTCTATCTGTCACGGACGAAAATACTCTATTTATGTGTCATAGTAATCTATTCATTGGTTTATGGACCCAAAATTCTCCAGGGGGCTCACAAATCCCCATAATGTTTCTAGGTGCCAGATTTTTCATTTGGAACTCTGATTTAGTTGACAGATGTGTAAAGTCACATGTAGCCAAATGACTCCTCAGTCAGTACAAAGCTGCTGATGCTGAAGACTGGTTATTCCAGCTAAGCTTCACTGGAGACTCAACCCAGACTATGCTTTTCAAATCTCATTCTCGAGTTTAATGTTATTTTATACTAATGCCAGTATTTGTTGCCCACAGCCATATCTTTAAAATATCCTGCCCCCCCCCCTTTTTTTTAAGAAAACACTAACTTACAGAGAGGGCTCTCTTTAAGGAAGTCAAAAGAGATCAATAACAGCATTCTGTTCCTCAAGTGTGAGTGAAACCGTATTTTGGAGATTCATATACAAATCAGACTGGGAGAAAGCTTGTATTTAGGATAATAAATTGTATAGTCTTAAAACATAAGAATTAGTTGGATGTTAAATATTGAGTCCCCAGCTGTGTCCTGTCACTAATAAAGAAGGCGATCAATAGAGGAAAATTGATTTGCCCAAGGTCTTACAGACAGTAACTGGGAGAGTTGAAATTTGAATCCGGGTCTTCTGATTACTCTAATTTGAGTGCTTTATTTGCTAGTACTATCCCTTAGATAAAAATGTGACAGTCGTCCCTCCTTATCTGGGGGGATACATTCCAAGACCCCCTCAATGGCTGAAACTGCTGATAGTAACGAGCCCCTGGGTGAGCTGTGTTTTTTCCTATTCACACATTCCTATGATAAAGTTTAGTTTATAAATTAGCCACAGTACGAGACAATAATAACTAATAACAATAGAACAATCATAACAATATACTGTAATAAAAGTTATGTGAAGGTGGTCTCTGTTTTTCCCTCTCTCAAAATATCTTACTGTATTCCCGCTTCTTTTTTTTAATTGTTATGTTAATCACCATACATTACATCATTAGTTTTTGATGTAGTGTTCCATGATTCATTGTCTGTGCATAACACCCAGTGCTCCATGCAGAACGTGCCCTCCTCAATACCCATCACCAGGCTAACCCATCCCCCCACCCCCTCCCCTCTAGAACCCTCAGTTTGTTTCTCAGAGTCCATCGTCTCTCATGGTTCCTCTCCCCCTCCGATTTCCCCCCTTCACTCTTCCCCTCCTGCTATCTTCTTCTTCTTCTTCTTTTTTTCTTTACATATATTGCATTATTTGTTTCAGAGGTACAGATCTGTGATTCAACAGTCCTACTTCTTATGCTGTTGATGGGAGGTGATAAAATGTCTATGGGATGAGATGAGGTGAGATGAGGAGAGCGGCTGGTAGAGTTCCAGTCTGAGTCTAAAGCCCAAAGAACCAGGAGAGTAAAAGTTCTAGTCCAAGTCTGAGACCAAAGGCAAGAGAAGACTCTGATGTCCCAATTTGAAAACAGGCGGAGAGTGCAAATTCTGTATTACTCTACTTTTTGTTCTCTTCAGGCTTTGTATGAGGCCCACCCACACGGGGGAGTGTTGTTTTACTCATTCAAATGCTTATGTCATCCAGAAATCCTCACAGACACACCCAGAATAATGTCTCACCAAATATTTAGGTACCCAGATATTTAAATTAACCATCACAGAAGTGGACAAATTCCTGGGTTTTTGTTTTAAGATTTCATAATGATGACAACAACCTCTAAGTAGGAGAGTTATTTTATAGAAAAAGTCCACATACTTTACATTTCTGTCTTTTTGCCCTTTGCATAATTTCAGGATATCCCCTCACCCTTTTCTTTCTTCAACTGGAAAAAAAATGCTACATGAAAAGATTCATTAGCTTGATTTTTTTTTCCTCTAAAAATTCCATTATTATTCCTAAAAAGTGATTTTCAGTTTTTTGTGTGTGTGATAAGTTTCAATTTGTAGCATACATGCTATATATCAAACATGTCCTAGGATGTATATCCGAGTAGTGGTCTTTTTTTTTTTAGAAAGAGTGTGCAAGTCAGGGGTGGGGGTGGGGTGGAAAAGTGGGGAGGAGGAGGCGGGGGGCGGGGCAGAGGGAGAGGGGGAGGGAGAGAGAGAGATTATCTTACTTAAGCAGCCTCCACACCCAGCACTGAGCCAACATGGGGCTCAATGTCAAGATCCTGAGATCACGACCTGAACTGAAATCAAGGGTCGGACGCCCAACCAACTGAGCCACCCGGGCACCCCAGAGTAGTCTGGTCTTAAATACAGTTAATCTTTTATGTTTATAAATCCTTACTAATGGTATCTTCCGGTCACTTTTAAATTCCTGAGTTTCTAAAAACCACTATGGGGGTAAAAAACAGAATTTCTTCCAAAGGCCAGGTCGATAATGTAAATGAGGAAAGCATTTTGGAGTAAGTAATAGAGGGCAGTGGGAACTGGGACGAACTGGAAAGCACGTGCCCTGTCTGTAGGAGGTGGTCTGTAATCAGCTCCAGTCCTGTGTTCCTGTGGGAGAATATGAGTCCTGTATTGCAAGTTCCTAGGGTTTTTTTCTTTTTAAAGAAGAATTTTAAGTGCTGCAATTTTTTATTATCATTTTTAAAATTTAAAGTTTCTTTAAATAATTTAACTGTAGTCGAAAAAAATAATGTTCAGACCAAACTAAACATACCTGTCATTATACCTGGCCTATGCGTCTTCAGTTTTTGACATCTGATCTGAAGCATATAGTTTCCTCCTACAAAATTTATTCATGATGAGTAGATGGCAACAAAGCCCAAATGAAGGCAGATGCTGGACAATCAGCCAGACTCAGTCTTTAATGCTCATCTGCATAACTATATAATTCAAATTCATGATTTAGGAAAATGACACATTCCTATAAGCCGTGGGTCTTAAGATCGCTAATGGAAACTTTGCATCAAATCTCTGGAGCCAAGTATCTTCTGTATTTGTGACCCTCTCTAGTCCTTTCTGTTCTTGCCCAGTACCAGCGTGGCCTGCCTCGAAAAACCAAATGAAGAGATTAATCTTCTCGTGGTAGAATTTCAGGGGCTATTGGGCCATAAATGGCAGAGGTTTGCACGGAGGGCAGCCTCTGCCCACTTTGCCAATATACGTGGCTGGTTTGGTTTAGGTAAAATCATGGCATTGAAATAGTTTGTATTTTCTTTCATTAATAAACTTTTTTTTTTTACCCAAATAGTGTATTTAATTTGTTTGCAAGGATAAAACCAGTGTCTTAGGAAATAATATAATTTAACATCACGAGAAATTCCTTTTCTAGAATGTTGTATGTGTGTGTACATATATTTTGATCTAGGGTTGTTAGCTAGTTTGATGCAAAAACCATGTAACAACTTATTATGAATGCTGAAAACTGCTCTTAGGTTAAATTCAACAGTCTTTGCTGGACTTATCATTTTATAAGAGCTGTTCTCAAATTTTAACTGTAAGGTCTGTTGTAAAAGCTTGTCTCCAATAGTGGCCATCGACAGTTCTTCCTCTCTCTCTACATGCATGCTGCTCTGTCTGTCAAAAGGTGGACTCTTATTTCCCTTCCCCTTGAATCTGGGTAGTCCATGTGACCAGTAGAATGCAGCAGAAGAGTCTCTGAGTTCTGGGATTAGGTTTTAAGAGACCCCACAATTTCTGCTCCTATGATCTTGGAAACCAGCTGCCATGTCAAGAAGCTCAGACTAGCCAGGATGCCTGGGTGGCTCAGTTGGTTAAGCGTCTGCCTTCGGCTCAGGTCATGATCCCGGGGTCCTGGGATCGTGTCCCCCATCGGGCTCCCTGCTCATTGGGGAGCCTGCTTCTCCCTCTGCCTGCCGCTCTCCCTGCTTGTGCTCATTCTCTCTCTCTCTGACAAATGGATAAATAAAATCTTAAAAAAAAATACAGAACCTCAGATTAGCCTACTGACCAGTGAGGGAATGTGGGAGAAAGGCATGCCGCATGAAGGAGGACTGGGAGGCTCCATCCGTGGTCAGCACCATGTGCCCAAACTGCATGATACCTTGGGGGATAAGTTAGACCAGTAGAGCTCCCAGCTGAATGCAGCGATATAAGTGAAATCTGCAGATATCATGTGGCGCACAAATCAGCCAATCCACAGAATTCTAAGAAAAAAAAATCCGTCATTTTAAGCCACTGTGTTTTAGAATGGCTAGTTACCAACAATAATCAATAAATAACCTGCTTGTTACTAATTGCTAATAACTTGGCATCTTCCATAGTTTCAGGCTCAATAGGTTTGGATGAAGCCCAGGGATCACTGTTTTAACAAGAGCCTGGAATAATTCAAATGCCAGGTAGCATTTTTCTGAGCCACCTGTTGGGATCATTAGTCCAAAAGCACACCCAGGGAATGCTCAAGAAATTTATTGTCAAGTATGAAGAAAATGTTCAAATTTTTATTTATGTATTTCCTTGGTCTAAAAACTCATAAAGAAGCTAAGCCTGACTATTAATATCCTACATAGTAGGTGGTCATATGACTCACTGGGCACGCCCTTCTTCAAATAGGAGGCACTTCTAACCCAAGGAAGAGTTGCCTCTGTCTTCTTTTCTTTCTTTCGGAGCACTGCGGTTTTACCTGTGTCCCTTCTAGGGGCGCGGAGCAAGATTACCTGTGTCCCTTCTGAGCAGATTTATGGATTATAGTGTCTTATCCTAAATGATAGAATCTTCACAATGTTTAGTAAGCTAGGGAAGATAGGGAGTGACCATGGACATGTCTTACGTCTTACAGAAGTTCAGTGTTTATTTTGAGACAAAACACTTGGAGGAATTGTCAGATTTCAAGATGAATAGTGCATTTTTCTTTTACAAAATACAAGTTTCCAAGTTTTCTGACCTTTCTGTGATAAGTAACTGTGGGGAGAATGCTACCTGGTAGAAATTAACACAGACACAGACACTCCGTTGCTCTGTACCAACAAAATAGAGGCAGTTTTCACAATTAGCGAGAAAACTTTTTTTTTTAAAGAAGTATTTTAAAAACAGATAATGGGAAATATCTCCACTGTTAGATGGTATTGCAAAAAAAAGATATGTTTCCTAAAAAACTGATTTTGGCACACTTAAATTTGGAAACAGTTGAAAAAATCCATTTTAAAATCTTCCAACTTGAGTTTCTGTGTGTTCGAATATGTTTGTAATTGGTTTGCAGTGACTGTTGGACATTTGAGAAGGCTGAAATTTACTAGCTAAATTTCACCAAAAACCTTCCTATAATTTTTTGGGGGGGATTGAAAAATGAGCATCAACATTTAGTAAGTGCAGCCAAATGACACACTTCTTCCATTTGGGATGTTCATATGTATTTTTTTTTTATTTGACAGAGAGAGAGAGAGAGAAAGAGATAGAGAGAGAAAGCAGGGGGAGGGGCAGGCAGAGAAAAAGCAGGCTCTGCCCCAAGCAAGGAGCCCGATGCAGGACTCCATCCCAGGACCCTGGGATCATGACCTGAGTCGAAGGCAGATGCTTAACCAACTGAGCCACCCAGGTGCCCCTGGGATGTTCATATTTTATGAGAAATTTTTTTCACCTATAAAAACCATGTCTCAAAAGAACCTGAACTTAGAAGCAGACTTTCAAATCCCATCGCAAGGTGTTAAACCAAAATTTGTGAAACTGTTGAAGCATATTATTATGCTAAGAATTTAATTAATATTATGTTTTTAGTGAGAATCATGTTTTTAAAAAAATACTGTTGACCAATAAAATATTTAAAAATATTGTTTGTTTCATTATCTTTTTCTGTATGCTTTCCTATTTTGGTGTTTTAGATGTACATAATATGATAGTATATATTTTCAAAGCAAATTAAAGCTTGAACATTTTTTATTGATGGAGTGTGCTATCCAAAACAAGTTTAGAAACTGACATTCTAGAATATCAAGGCTATTCTAGAATATCATCCGTGCATCCGTTCCTGTGGAAAATAACATATCTGATTGCCCATTGATGAGAAGTCTATGGAGCAGGAACGTAGTTTTGGTCCTTCATAGATAAGAGAATGGGGTCCTGGCTTAGATTTATTGTCTAGTAGATCAGTTGCGTTTGATACTTTTAGAGTCTATTCTCAAATAGCATAGATATGCATGTATGGCAACTTAGGAGAATTCTATTTATCATACACTGTGAAGGATGACACACTTCTGGGTAGGTCAGATAACTTCTTCTATAGTCTAGAATTGATGTTTAGTTCTCTGTCTTGAAAATAGACCAAGGGACAATGAATACTTGACAAAACCGAATCTTTTTTTTATTCTACTTCCCCCTCTTCCCAGCCCCCCCCCCCTTTTTTTAGCCTGATGCTCGGGGAGGCATTATTGCAGAGAAGCTGAACTTCATCCAGCAGAGTTTCCTGGTCCTTTTAGCCTTCAGGAAGAGAATGTACTTTGTTTCTCATTCTTGCTCTCTAGGAAAGCAGACAGGGAGCATTTCAATACAAGCACTTTTCACCCATGCCGTGTGGTTAAGTGCATCACTTAACAGTGGCATGTGCTTGTAGGGAAAAGTATACTTCAGTACGGAGAATGAAACCTTGCTGGATTGTGCTGGGGCAATTTAGGCCTTTTATTCCACATCACTATTGGAGAATTTCACTATAAGCAACTTTACAAAGTGGGATGCCATAGAAAAACACCCTCTGTGGTAAGCACTTTAGGTGGCATATGTGGTCTCGAAATGTAAGCCTGCTTTCTTTTAATTTATCGGGATTTTTCTCTTGATACTATAAATGTTATAAAATTGAAAACCACAAGTGCTAAACGAATACAGGTGAGATCTATGTTAACTTCATGGTAGATGTAATGCAAATAAAAAGAAATACCCTTAGAAAATACTTCCCTCTCATATTTTATGATCTTTGTGTTTTTTATAATATATTTAAATAGGTGTTATTGTTCATCCTATGTGTATTTTAAATTATATTTTATTGTAGTCACCCACATTATCATTATATCAACTAGATGTGCTAAATTGTATTATTTACACCCTCCTCTTACCTCTGGCTTTTTTAGGCCAAAGGTGGCAGATCACCTCAGGAACATATGTATTATTTGCTTTGTGGAGGGGCTAATGGGTGAAGATGTAAACTGGAGAAATTTCCTCAAATAAGGAAGGGACAGAAACACTAAAGTGGGGATTAGAGTTTGAGGAGAAAAAGGAAGAAGATTGAGGTGACAGGAAAAGGGAAGAGAGTCTGAGGGATTTCAAAAAGAGAAGAGGGATGGGGGTGGGTAGGAGGGAAAGAATTTTAAAGGTCTGTTGTGTCATCTATTATGTGATTCCCCAGCCACCCCACAAAACCTCAAGTAAAATTCAGTTGTTGGTCTGTGCTTTTGGAGTGTTTATATTTGTTTATGATTCTGGATGTATGTGTAAGGTTGGCTTTAAAGCGTCAGTGGATATGAAAGAGTGGAAACCAGAGTTTATATATATATATATATATATATATATATATATTAAGATTTTATTTATTTGAGAGAGAGAGAGTGAGTGAAAGAAAGAGCATAAAAGGGGAGAGGGGCAGAGGGAGAAGGAGAAGCAGGCTTCCCTGCTGAGTAGGGAGCCCGATGTGGGGCTCGATCCCAGGACCCTGGGATCATGACCTGAGCCGAAGGCAGACGCTTAACCATCTGAGCCACCCGGCACCCCGAAACCAGAGTTTTGATTAAAATAAGCAGGGATGTACTAAGAGGCCGAGTGTGGCCAGGTAGTTCGTTCAGGTGGAAAGGAATATTTTATCGTGGACATCATTTAGAATTTTATGTGCATGGTGATAATAAAAGGAGACTAGTTTTTAATAACTTTTATTATGTTTTTAAATTTGCTATGAATGTGACTCTGATTGCAGACCCCCAGGCGGGCTGCTCCTCCTATCCTTCCACCTTGCTCTGTCGTTAGAAATAAGCAAACAGCTCTAATTTAAAGTCAGGCGAATGTCGTAGGAATTTCCATCAGAAGCTTATCACTCTTTTTTCCAGGTGTTCTAAGAAGACCCTGCAGGCACCTAAGTGACCAGGGCACCTCAGAGTCCCTGGTGACTTTGGTTCTGATTTGTGGCCATTTGATGATACTTACAGATTGAAAGGCAGTTCCCCAAATGGGGACGATAGGGAGTAACATTCCTGCCCTTCTTCTCACAGCTGAAATTCCTTTCTCCTATTTGTGATCATGTGTCGAGAGGTCGGACTGGGTATTTGGTTTGGTTTTGGTTTGGGTTGGTTTTTGTCTTTTCTTTCTTGCCTTCCTCTTCCTTTTCTTTCTCTCATTTTCTCTCTACCTGCCCTTTCTTGCTGGCTTTCCCTCCCATAGCCAGAAGAGTGGATTGTCAGAGACCAGTCAAAGTACATAGAGTACCCACTGGTAAGTATTCTGGTTCCTTTCTTCTTCATCAAAGTTTAATGAGTTTCAGTGATCAGTTCTGTTTTGTTGGGGCCACCAAAAGGAAGAGTCGGGGCGGGGGGTGGTAAGAGCACATAAGGGAGAATGAGTAAGCAAAGACACTACTATGGAAATAACGAGAAAAAGGCCGTGAAAGTTAACATGCATCTTTTGTTTCTAATCCTCTGTCCTCTCTCACCCTGTGTACGCTTGTGGAATGTTTATGAGATTAGAAATCTTAGTGGCTTGTTTGCTTCCCTGTAAACATAGATTTCCTCATGCAGTAGATAACTGTTGAATTGCTACAGTTGGATGTCTGCTAGGACTTGTTGCTCAGCCTCAATACTATAAGGAGGCAAAAAGAGCTAGGGACAAGCAGACAGCTTCTTCTCATGGACTCCTGGGTCCCATGTGCTTTGATACCACTTTCTCATTCACTGCCGAAGGGTCCTGGTCATTAGTACGACACTCCCGCTTTTCCAGTAGGATCTCACTGAACTCCTAGATGGACGGCCTCACGTGGGTGTGGACGGTCACCTGAAGCTTACGCCTGGGCTGCCCAGATTTGGACCAGCCACTTTCCTTCTGAATGCCAAACTTTCGCTGTGCTAGTTTGGTTAAATGTAAATAACCATGAGCTACAGCTAGAACTGGGGTCATCAAACTGTTTTGAAAGTCCAGATAGGAAATATTTTAGGTTTTGCAGGCAATATAGTCTCTGTTAGAACTATTCACCTTTGTCATTGAAGCACAAAAGCAGCTCTGGGTAATATATGAACAAGTGGGTGTGGCTGTGTCCCGATAAAATTTATTTATGGACTCTGAAATTTGAATTTTATATTACTTGCACATCTCACGAAATATTCTTCTGATTTTTTTCAATCATTTACAAACGTAAAAACCATTCTTGGTTTGTAGGTTGTACAAAAACGGGGGGTGGGCTGGATTTGACCTGCAGACTGTAATCTGCTGGGTGTGAACTAGAATGTTATTCCTCACTCTGCTAGGATGCACCACAAATTTAGTGGTTTAAAACAACAACTATTGGGGCGCCTGGGTGGCTCAGTCGTTGGGCGTCTGCCTTCGGCTCAGGTCACGGTCCCAGGGTCCTGGGATCAGGCCCCGCATCGGGCTCCCTGCTCGGCGGGAAGCCTGCTTCTCCCTCTCCCACTCCCCCTGCTTGTGTTCCCTCTCTCGCTGTGTCTCTGTCAAATGAATAAAATCTTTAAAAAAAAAAATAAATAAAACAACAACTATTTATTTATTTAGCTTACCATTCATTGGTTGGCAGTTTGGGATGGGCTCAACTGGATGGTTCTGGTTTTTTTTGTTTGTTTGTTTTTAGCTTAAATTTACTTTACTACCGCATGGGACAAGCCAGTCATCTCTTTTGTTGCTCTCGTTGTTTTGTTTTCTTTTTTAAATTTTTAATTTCTTTTTAAAATTGTAATTCCAGTGCAGCTAACATACAGTGTTATATTTGTTTCAGGTGTATAATACAGCGATTCAACAATTCCGTGTATCACCTGGGTGGTTCTTGACTAGTATCATTCATGTATCTGTGGTCGGCTGTTGGTCATCTCGTTGGCTCTGCTTGTAGGGGTTACCGGCTATTGGCTGCAGTAACCAAGCTGACTGGGCAAGTGTCTTTCATCATCCCGCAGGCTGGTCTGTGCTCATTCACGTGCTGGTTCTAAGAGCAGCCAAAACATGCAAGTTCCATTGTATGAGTACTTTTCAAGGTTCTGCTGATTCCATTTTGCTTTTGTCTCAAACAAGTCCCATGGCCAAGTCCAGGGTGGTAGTCCAGTGGTAACTGAATAATTAGAGTTTATTACTGCCACAACCTACCACAGAAGGCCTCTGCTCTGTTTTTTTTTTTTAAGATTGATTTATTTATTTGAGAAAGAGAGAAAGGGAGAGCACAAGTAGGGGGAGGGGCAGAGGGAGAGGGAAAATCAAGCTTCCCGCTGAGCAGGGAGCCCAACCTGGGGCTTGATCCCAGGACCCTGGGATCATGACCTGAGCCAAAGGCAGACCCTTAACCGACTGAGCCACCCAGATGCCCTGCCCTGATGATTTCTATCTCTTCTACACATAAAATCTATTCTCTCCCTCCTAAGGCACCCTAAATTTCATCTAGTCACAGCATCAGGTTCAAAGTCTAGGACTTCTTGGTATATAAGCATGTCTGGAAGTGACTTTTTGGGTGCAGCTTCTCTTGATCCAGTTGCACTAAAAAGGTAAGTTGCGGGTGCCTGGGTGGCTCAGTTGGTTAGGCGACTGCCTTCAGCTCAGGTCATGATCCTGGAGTCCCGGGATCGAGTCCCGCATCGGGCTCCCTGCTCGGCAGGGAGCCTGCTTCTCCCTCTGACCCTTCCCCCTCTCATGTGCTCTCTGTCTCTCTCATTCTCTCTGTCTCAAATAAATAAATAAAATCTTTAAAAAAAAAAAAAAAAAAAAAAAAAAGGTAAGTTGCAATATTCAGTGATAAGAATATGATAATTATAGTAGAATCATTTGAAAGGGGAAAAATGGGGGACACTTAGCAGTCAGTTGACCATATAAATTCTGAAACCCAGCCAGGCATCTGCTGGCAGATTCCTATGCTCCAGGGTCCTACTCCTTGATGAGGCTGAGACTCTGCTCCCTGGTAGTATTTGTCCAGTGTATTGTTTTCCACAGCTCTCTGGGAGTGGTACCCTAGTCCGTTGTTCATCACAGTTTTTAGCTTGGTCCTCTCAGGTGTCATACTTATTTATAAGATACTGTTTGTGTGTGCAGCTGAACATCTTCCTTAGCCTTCTTCATTCTTGTAGAGGTTGGGGAGCCCAGGGGCCTCTTTTTGTTTTGAGCTGACATGGCCTCTTTCAATCCAAGATGGCAGTGCCTTTCTCAGTACAGTTAACTCCAACATGTGGAGAGCTTTCTGTGAATCTGATTCTGGTCCAGAAACTATATCTGCAATTCTTATTGAGGCAAACTTCTTTTTACTTGAGTGTGTCAGGCTGCTGGGGAAAATATCCTTAAGAATTTTAAGAGCCATTTTTTTGTTTGAGTGTGTCTACTCTGCATGTCCTTCAACTTTTTAGAGTTCCTAACAAAGGGACTTAGAGTCACACTTTGATTTAATCTTTACCATGAAGCCATTTATTACTTTGACAATTTTTTACTGATTGGGGAGATTGGAGATAAGGCAGTTTACTTCCCAGCATGTCTGGGATCCTCTGTATTCCCCCAAAGTTCTGCTTACAATTTTTTGAGCTCATCTTTCCTTTCCAGTACCTTATTCTCAACAGCTAAGAGAAGCCAAATGACAAGTTTCATTTTCTGTGAGGCACGCTCCCTATCCAAGTCCAGTTTATTAGTTATAGGCAACATATTTACTAATTATTTCAGAGCTATCTAACTAATGTCACTATTTTTCCAGCCTGCCAGGGCAGTTTCCTTGTCACTTTTGTAGCATCTGCTAATAGTATAGTCCATTTCTCCAGTCTTCAGAGTTTCTTTACAGCTTTTCCAGCCTCCACCAGCCACCTATTCCAAAACCAATGCCTCATATTTTTTATTTTTGTTACAGAAACCCCCCACTTCTGAGTATCAATTTCTTTATCAGTTACAGTCATTGCAAAATGAAGCATCGCAAAACTTAGTGGCTTAAAACAATCATTTGTGTCACTTACAACCCATGACACATGTGTTGGGAAATTTGAGCTGAGCGCAGGGCAGAGATTCTCTGGTCTTGGCGGGGCTCACTCATGCGTCTGTGGTGTTTGACAATTAGAGAAGAGGCCTGACTTCTGATGTTGGCTGGCTACTGAGAGGGCCACAGGGGACAGGGCCACATGTCTCTCAGGATCAAGCTGGCTAGGCTGGCCTTGCTCACATGGCGGTGCTGGCTGGGGCCCCAAGATCAGCTAGGGAAGGCCAGCTCCAATGTGCAAGCCCTTTTAAAGTCTCTCTTCTGTCACGTTTACTGTGTCACATCATTTAAAACAAATCATATGGCCAAGTCCAGACCAGAGTGAGTGTGGGAGGGAATTATCCAAAAGCTTACGTTGAGGGAAGTGATGAATTCAGGAAGGTGTGAAAAAATTGGGGGCTATGATTGCAACACTCGGCTAGTCCTCTGCTAAATAGACTATAATCTGACACACACAAAGCCCGCCCAGTTTCTAGAGGAGTTGTACTAGCAAAAGACCTGCCCGCTTGCTAAAAAAGGTCACCAGGTTTGATCAAATTGCAAGTTTTGAGTGACTGGTTATGCATCTAGCTGATACAAACAGGGAAAATCCAAGTTATGGTTCTAACTTTGGTAAGTGGAACTTACTCAATATCAGGACTACCTAGATTTCTGAAATGTGTTTTTAGAACTTGAACATCCAAAATGCATGTGATGGAAAGAAAAAAGTGGTTCTGATGGTAGGCAACACAGAGTAGAAAATAACAAAATTTAGTATCTCACATTAAGAGGGTGTTGATTATGTGCCGGTCACTATGTTAGTGGTTTGTCATGGATTATGCCATTATCTCGTTTAAAAACAGAAAAATTAGAAAAAACCTCAGAAAAATTAGCATAAGAGAATCTAGAACTTTTACTGTTTAGATCTAGGGAGCTTGGCCTGCTCTGTATAATGCAAAAGCTTTACATTGTAGTGTTGTTAAGGATGAAGGGATCTCTTTTCAAACAGCTGGTTGGAAGTTGGAGTTTATACTACAGTGTAGACTTTAGGGTCTACTGGTCATGTGTCCCGTTTCCTAATTGCATAAATATTACTGTTTGGGGTAGTTTCAATCTTTGTAATGATCACAGCTCAAACTGAAGTCTTTCCCCTTTGCCTCTACAAGTAGAACAGCCTAGTATAATAATTGGCTCTGGGGAAGAGAGAACATAGTTTGATTCCCTTTGCATATTTCTTTTTTTTTTAAAGATTTTATTTATTTATTTGAGAGAGAGAATGAGAGAGAGCGAGTACATGAGAGGGGGAAGGGTCAGAGGGAGAAGCAGACCCCCTGCCGAGCAGGGAGCCCGACGTGGGACTCAATCCCGGGACTCCAGGATCATGACCCGAGCCGAAGGCAGTTGCTCAACCAACTGAGCCACCCAGGCGCCCCTCCCTTTGCATATTTCTTGTCTGTTCTTTATTGACCCCAAAATTCAAAAGAAGGAGAAAAACAGATTTTTCCCAGAATAAAAGATTTGCTTTTCATAGTTACGGCAATTTATAAGGATTCACAGGCAAGTTAGCAAAGAAATGACAGTAGTTAGACTTGAGGACAAGCATCAAAAAGTAAAATTATTAAGGGTGTTTTTCTTCAAAATCTTAAATCAAAGTGAAGATTAAAGGTAGAAGAATGAGGAGGACCAGGAATATGTCAGTGGCTTCCTTCTAAATGTACAGAAAATAATAATGTTAAAACTCTCTGATGCACACACACACACACACACACATAATTGGGATTGAGAGATGATGGTTGGGGGTGAAAGAAGATTCTGTAAAGACATAAAATTGATAAAATTTATTTTTATATTTAAATTTACTATTTTGGAAGCAGTACTTTCCTCTGTGACATCAAAAGGATTTTTTTTTTTTTAGTTTAAGCTGAATTATAAGTGAGAAAAGAAAATTTGAAAAGTGTCTCAGATTTTCAAGTTTGTGACTCTAAAGTACAATCTATACCTGGCTAACTATGGCAAAATTAAATGAAAAACTTCATTAAGCAGTTAAGGCCATATCTTAATTTAGACAGACAGGCAGGCATTTATACCAGACTGAACAAATGGAAAATTCTCAAACGCTTACAGAAAAGCAAGCACATTAAAAATATTCTGTATGAACAATATAGTTCAATGTGGGGCGCCTGGGTGGCTCAGTTGGTTAAGCGACTGCCTTCAGCTCAGGTCATGATCCTGGAGTCCCTGGATCGAGTCCCGCATCGGGCTCCCTGCTCGGCAGGGAGTCTGCTTCTCCCTCTGACCCTCCCCCCTCTCATGTGCTTGCTCTCTCTCATTCTCTCTCTCTCAAATAAATAAATAAAATCTTTAAAAAAAATATATAGTTCAATGTGGAAGGAAGGGTAACAAGTCCACTCAACTGTAGAATGCTTACTTTTTTTAACATTGATTTTTTTCCCCTTTTCTTTAAGAATAGTGATGCATTTGTCACTATGATACGATTTGCAGAAATTTTTTAGTTCTTCTTTTTAATTTTGAAAAATTCCAGCCCTTCAGAGAAGTTATAGAAAACTTTATATAGAATTTTAGAACACCTACATACACTTCATCTAGATTCTCCATTTATCAATATTTTCTCACATTTGTTTTATGTCTTCATGCATATGTATACATTATCTCTATTGATCTATCATGCTGAATTTTTGGAAAATAAGTTGCAGACATCATGACTCTTCCTCCCTAAATACTTAGAGCATATGTCCTCACGGTCTCATACATTAATTTAATACAGATTAATGAGCAATTTCATAATTGTAATTTAATTTAATATAGTCTAATCATCAAACTCAGGAACTTTAACATTATTACAACACAAATTACCTAATATACAGTCTGTATCCGGGATCTTCCAATTGTCCTAATAATGTCCTTTAGAAGAAAACAAACAAACCTTTTTTGTCCTATCCAGGCATCAATTCACAATCACACGGGGTTTAGTTATTTATCTCTTTAGTCTCCTTTAATCTGGACAGCCCTTCAAGATTTTTGTTTCTTCAGGACATTTTGAAAAGAACAGGTCGGTTATTTTGTATAACATCCCTAAATTTGTGTTTGACTGTTTCCTCATGATTAGGTTCAGGTTAGGCATTTTTGTCAGGAGTACGGACTGTGCCGTGTTGTGTCCTTCTTGAGCGTATCACGCCGTGTCACACAGCGTCAGGGGGCCCTATTATCGGCGACGCTGACTTTACTGCTTTCTTCGGGAAGTGTCTGCTCCTGTCTCTATTTAAAGATATCATTCCCTTTGGCAATTAATAGGTAAACCAAGAGGAGACACTTAGAGCCTGTTCCCCAACTAACTTTTGCCCAGAGGTTGTAATGTTTACCAATAGTTTTTGCCTAAATTAATTACTACTCTGTTAGCTACCAAATATTTTTAAAAAAATTTTGGTCCAGCAGAAATTTTTACCAGCGATTTTTTTTTTAAGTGTGAAAAAAGGGATTATCGTAGGGGATTAATACATCTGTAGACAACTAGAAGGGTGCAATATTATTATAGGTAATTTATCTGGAAAGGCAAAAGTAGGGACTAACCCCATTGAAAGACAAAGATATTGCAACAAATGCTCTGCGTTTTTCATCAAGCAGCAGGATGGTAATAAGTTAGGTATATGAAGTAAAATGCACGCATCAACCATTTCCCCCTGCATAATCTTAAACTGCTTTGCATTTATACACAATCATGCACAGTAATAATCAGGAAAATGTTTGGAATGTACACACACAAAAAAGCTTGGCACCAAGTATAATAGAAGAGAAATATGAAAACAAGGGAACCAGGTGAGGCATTTAAGATTAGAAAATGTTTATGTAAAATTTCTAAAGCAACTGATAAATTATGCTACTCCTATTACTAGTTTTTCTTTCTCCATATCTGGCTAATTTTATTAATATACTATAGCTTCTGATTATTCTCAGTTGCATCTAGTGAATTTAAAAAAGAACAACCCTGCAATAAAGTATCTATCATGTCTTGCTGAATAAAATGTGTATTTTGTGCAACCTGAGATTGAAGGCTTTCTAAGCTTCTTGGAGTTTTAAATCAGACAACCCCCCACTTCCTGCAGACACAGTTGCTTATTTGTCAGTTTGAGTTTGATTTATCTCAAGCAGCAGCTAAAACTGTATTAAAATCTTCTGTTAAGCATGTAAAACTCTACATATAGAGAGTCAGTAAGTTAAACATCTCTAATAAAAGACAGCTGTGTTCTCATTGGAGGCGAAAATAGGATAGAAAGAGATTTGTTTCTGTGAAGGATGATATGAAAAGTATGAGAACCTAGGTGTCTTCTCTTTACAAAATGGCGCTGATATACAAGGCAATAAAAATATTTTTAATGATTTTTTTAAAGTGCACGTAAAGTAACCAGTGAATCTGTGTATTCAGCTATTGATCAGTTTAGTGACGGGCTGAAAAATCAGTGAATTAACGAGTGTCCTCTGCTTTATTCATAATTTCCATGTTGTATTTTTTCCTTTTTGTTTGTATCTTTGTGAGAGTAACCCAGAATATAAAGTTATCTAATGTTGATGGTTTAATAATAATTGCTTCCATACAATTTCTGAGATTATTTTCAGCCTCTTGACATTTTTGGCTTACTCATTTATGAGTACATTTTTAATTTTTAAAATTTTATTAGATAATTTTAATATGAGTACGGAATTTTAGCCTTAAAAATATGCAAAAAAATGCAATCAAAAAGAATGGCCCATACACACTACAGTCAATATAAGATATCTAATTAAATGTCTTGTAAATTTTCTTCATATTTATACCATAGTGTACGTAAAGAAAACAAAGGTAATAACTGATGACTTCCTGTTAAGAAACTCGAGTCGAAATTATGGCAGCATGGTTTGATTACAGCTTAGCCTTTGGAATTCTAGTTTAGTTTGCCTGATTATGGTGGTGCACTGAAGTTCTAGGATTCATTCATTCATTCATCTAGAACATTTATTTAGTGCTGGCACATGGAGATTGTTCAATTAACAGTCATTATAATGTTTTTAATATTTTTTTTTTTAGAGAGTGGGGGTGGGATGCGGGGTGGGTGGGAAGGGGCAGAGGGAGAGAGAGAGAAAGAATCTCAAGCAGACTCTGCACTGAGTGTGGAGCCCGATGCTGGGCTGGATCTCATGATCTTGAGATCATGACCTGAGCTGAAATCAAGTGTTGGACACTTACCCAACTGAGCCACCCAGGTGCCCCTGTTTTTAATGTTTTATATATATATATCCACACACGTCGCACGTACATATTGCTAACATGGACTCCTCATAGACAGATTTGGATTTTGTTTTTATAATTTGTGCAGTATGGTTTCATGTTTATGTCATGCATTTAATAAATATTTGAGGGCCTTCCGTGAGCTGGGCACTGTACCAGGCTCCAGAAGTACATTCGTGGATAAGATGGTTGGATTGTCAGCCTTCAGGGAGAGATAGAAAGGAAGTAAACAACGTCATTAGATATGTTGAGGAGTGTCATGAAGGAAAAGTGCTCAGAGTCACCGTTCTTGGTAATTGTGTGTGCATGTGCCACTGGGTGTTTGTGTGTCTGTATATGCGTGTATATTTTCTGTGTGAGTGTGTGCACGTATGTGTTTGGGTATGTGATACTATGGATAGAGCAGTCAGGGAAGTCCTCCTTGGAGGGCATGACACAGGCCTGAAGAATGAGAAGAAATCAAACCTGTAAAAAAGGTCATGGAATGTTATTGCAGAAACAATCTTCAGAGTTTAATAAGACTTTTATGATAATTTCGAATTTGAGAATAACAAATAGCTCATCTAGTCCACTGGCGGCCCCAAAGCTCAAGCTACTTGCCCGAATGGGCATTAGCCAAGCCCAGAGCACAGGGATGGCTGCTACCCCTTAAAACCGAGGTGCTTAGATATGTAGAGACATAAAAGCAGAAAACAATCGTGTGGGGTATTAAGGGAATGGAGTGGGAAGCTTAGAAAAACAGATCTCTTGCATCTTCACATTTTCCGTTTCATCTAAACTCAGTGAAGAGTTTAAAATTGAATCTAGGTAAGTTGGCTAAAAAATTATAATTCTGAGTCATCAACAGCATATCTGAAAGGAGCAACACAGCCCAGCCCGGCAGCTCCTATTTTTCAGATTAGAAATTAACTGCTATGTTGTCAGGATGAAATGGTATGTTTATTATTGAAAAGGCGGTTCTATTAGCTTCTTTGGGCCACAAGGGCCCATTTATTTAATTACTTCTTCCAGGACACTAAGTGGATCCCTAGTGACCAGGTCAAATTATTGCACCTTGAAAGATGAGCGACACATTCACTTGGATGGATAGTATGTTTTCTTTCCTTTATTTTTTTCACTAAATATAAAAAGAATTAGAGGAATTCATTTCTTTTCTCCTCTTCTGAAGATGGTTTTAGAGCCAGAAGCATTTTTCATTCACTTTCATTTATTTTTGTTTTTTATGTTTATTATTATTATTTTAAAGACTTACTAATTTATTTTAGAGAGAGAGGGAAAGAGAGAGAGTGAGTGGGGGGAGAGGCAGAGGGAGAGAGAGAATCTGAAGCAGACTCCCTGCTGAGTATGGAGCCCAACACTGGGCTCGATCCCATAATCCTGAGACCATGACCTGAGCCGAAATCAAGAGCCAGCCACTCAAATGACAGAGCCGCCCACGCTTATTTTTAAGTAAGCTCATCACTCAGTGTGAGGCTTGAACTTACAACCCTGGGATCAAGAGTCACATGCTCTGCAGATGGAGCCAGCTAGGCGCCCCTTTTTTAAATTCACTTTTAATAAAATAATATAATAGATATAGAAATGAAAAGTAAGATAAGTCTTCTAAACAAGGAACAGAGGACTTGTTTTAGATTCCTTTAAAAAATTTTCAAAATAGATTTTATTTTATAGAGCAGTTTTAGGTTCACAGCACAATTGAGGGGAAGGTACAGAGATTTCCCATAGACTCTGCCCCTTCCTCCAGCCTCCCCCATGGCCAACATCTCCTGCCAGAGTCATCCATTTGTTACTGTTGATGAATCTACACTGACACATGATTGTCGCTCTAGGTCCAGAGTTTCCATTAGGGTTCACTCTTGGTACGGTGCAGGCTATGGGTTTTGGCAAATGTATAATGACATGTACCCACCATTAGAATATACCTAATAGTTTCGCTGCTCTAAAAATCCTCTGTGCTCTGCTTATTCATCCCTCCCTCTGCCATAACCTCTGGACTCTACTGACCTTTTTACTGCCTCTATGATTTTGCCTTTCCTACAGTGTCATGGAGTTGGAATCATACAGTATGTAGCCTTTTCAGATTGGCTTCTTTCCCTTAGCACTATACGTTTAAGATTACTCCATGTCTTTTCAAGGCTTGCTAGGTCATTCCTTCTTAGCACTTAATTGTATTCCATTGTCTGGGTGTAAAATTCCTTTTTTAGAGCTCAAAGCTTTTTTTTTAAAGATTTTATTTTTAGAGAGCGAGAGTGTACAAGTGAGGGTGGAGTCGGTGGGGCAGGGAGGAGCAGAGGGGGAGGGGGAGGGAGAGAGAATCTGAAGCAGACTCCACGCCCAGTGCTAAGCCCCATGGGGGCTCCAACCCACGACCAGGAGATCATGACCTGAGCGGAAACCAAGAGTTGAACGCTTAACCGACAGCCACCCAGGTGCCCCATAAAAACTTAATAGAGATTTTATTTATTTATTTATTTAAGATTTTATTTATTTATCTGACAGAGAGAGACACAGCGAGAGAGGGAACACAAGCAGGGGGAGTGGGAGAGGGAGATGCAGGCTTCCCGCGGAGCAGGGAGCCCGATGCGGGGCTCGATCCCAGGACCCCGGGATCATGACCCGAGTGGAAGGCAGATGCCCAACGACTGAGCCACCCAGGCGCCCCTTAATAGAGATTTTAAATGAAAAGATTTAAAACCAGAGAAGGAAAAATAAGTTAAAATTATTATTTATTTTTTATAATAAGGCATGAAAGAATAGTCATATTCTTATAATTAAGTATGTAAGGATATATAAATATAAGTATTGTTTTGTGGAATGTTTTTCCTTTGTTAACAAAGTTAAGGAAATGCTAAAATCTCAATAGAGTCAATGAGGAAAGGACAAATAAAAGTTAAGACATCTAATAATGTAAATATAGGTCATGGGTAAATATCATAGTAGAAAAAATCTATATCTTGAGGATATTTAATTGTAGCAGCAGACAGCTTTTCAAGCAGATTTTTTTTCAGATTTTTTATGGGTGTGGTTGATATTTAAGCTTTGCTAGCCTAGCATCAAGCACTTCTTACTGATGGATTATGAATTTCATCCTTTAATTTTTGATTCTTAATTTAACATGCTATAAAACTGACAATTCTAATCCTTTAAAAAGTGAATTTTCATTGGTACTCACTTTGCTTGTTTGGGATAAGAAAAGTTTTTCATAGCATCTTTCTTAAGAGATATGAAAACTTTTCAGACCTTGCTAATTTTGAGAACTTTCCTATAAGGTAAGTTGGAGACATTTATCACAATTCCTAGTGGGTGAGTGAAAAAAAACATATACACAGACTGTAAGCCAAACTCTTTGAGGTTAATTTATAAATCAGTAGGGATAAGTGAGAACAGAAATTCTGTGTTTTGACTCTTGGGATATCGTGTTTTGCCTTATAGATTTTCCCTTGTTGATATTAGTTATATAGCAAATTGGCATGATTAGTACTTTATTTCATTTTTTAAAGATTTTATTTATTTATTTGACAGAGAGAGTGAGAGAGCACAAGCAGGGGGAGCAGGAGAAGGGGAGGCAGGCTCCCCGCCGAGCAGGGAGCCCTATGTGGGGCTTGATCCCAGGACCCTGGGATCATGACCTGAGCTGAAGGCAGATGCTTAACCATCTGAGCCACCCAGGCGCCCCTGATTAGTACTTTATTAAATCATAATGTCTAACAACTTAGGTAACCCTATAAATTCTTTTTGATTTTCTTTCTTTAACCCCACTCCCCAATGGTGGAATGGAAGTGATTTGGTATAGCGCTTATGATTAAGAGGCCTGGTTTTGGAGACACAGACAGAGCCTGAAATCTTGACTCTGAAATTTACTGAGTGAGATCTTGGGAGGATAATTTAAATCAGTCTAATCTGTTAAAAAAAAGATTCATCTACATCATATGATAATAAGTTTTTTAGGGTGATAAGACTAAATATTAACTAAGGTAGAAAGTTGTTCTTCTTGTTTTATAGATCATAGATTCCTCCAACAATAAGGATTTAAACTTTACCTTAAATTATTTAAATATGTATTTTCCTGTTATTTTTGGACTTAAATAAAAAAAAATTCCTTCTCTAGCTTTTTCTCTTAAGCTCAGATTTTTGAGGTTTCAGCTTTTTTTTTTTAAAAAAAAGCAACACCTTAGTGCTTCTAATATTATATTCAAGGAATCTAAGTTTTTATATTGGAAAAGGTGTCTTTGTTTTCTCATTATCATGGAATAATTAACATTTTAACTTGAGTATGTGTAGAAGCATCCAAATTTTAAAGATTTTATTTATTTATTTGAGAGAGAGAGAGAATGAGAGACAGAGAGCACGAGAGGGAAGAGGGCAGAGGGAGAAGCAGACCCCCTGCTGAGCAGGGAGCCCGATGTGGGACTCGATACTGGGACTCCAGGATCATGACCTGAGCCGAAGGCAGTCGCTTAACCAACTGAGCCACCGAGGCACCCCGAAGCATCCAAATTTTAGAACATATATGTTGTAACTTGTATAACTTGCTGCTTGATTGGTCCCAGCTAAAAATCAAAATTATGATTCAAGTAAAATAGGCCACAGCTTTTATTAAGTATTTTAAATATTGGAGTAAAACAAAGCCCTGGTCTAAGTGACAAAAATTGATATGTTAATTTTGACACCATATTGGGGCTTTTTTGTTGTTGTTGTTGGAAACAAAACACACCTCTGTACCACAAAACATATTGATGTTCTACTTATAATAATATATGAACCTAAAAGCCGGACTTATTCACACCTTCCACTAACTATCATTGACTCCAAACTCAGTGAATATTTCTCGAGTTGGTTTCATATCCTTCCTTGTAAACGAATGACCTTAGGATACTAGTCTATCGTACATTGTTCAAGAGTTCTAGGAAGACACTTCACTGATGTATTTCTTTAAAATACATCTTACTTGTTTTTAACATAATTCAGATTTCATTGGGGGAAGAGGAGGAGTGTGTTGCGGGGAGACCTCTTTGGGGACATGACAATTGAAACAGAGATGTAAAAATTGAGAAGAAATTAATTAGTCCAAGAACGAGCAAAAGAGCAATTCAGGCAGAGAGAATAGCATGTGTTAAGACCCTGAGGCAGAAAAAGATTGGCATATTCAAGGATATGGATGAAAGCCAGAAATACTGGCCTCTTTGACTAGGCCAAGTCATGAAGCTGCCTGGTTCATGGTAGGCTATTTGCCTGTGCCCTGAAAAACCATGATTTGGCTTATATGTGGACCTGATTGACCTAGGAAGATTTGTGCGCTTGGAAGACAATTGATATATGCTCTGTTCCATAGCATTTGACTCAAGGATTTCTGCTCTTAAGGGATTTCTGGTTGGAATCTGACTGGCATATGTGCTGATCACATTATAATAGAATGACTTTGTTACACTAATAAAAACTTCCTGGGTTCCCCCAGTGATGCTTTTTCTCTTTAGTGGCATAGGAATTTGAGGCACAGAATGAAAAGTTCGTGAGAGTACTGTGAAGAGACCATCAATCCAACTCTCGGCTTCCTTCCTTTTGCATAAAGAATGACAGAAAAAAAAAATCTCTCTTTGGATAGCAGTTGAGCTTGAGAGGAAACTTGTATTCAGTTCTTTGTGGTCTTCTAAATATTGCCAACCAACCAGCCACAGTCTTAAACAGAAGCACAGGTGATCTAGGTTTTGAGCATATCTGTGAAATCAAGCACTGAACAATGGAAGTCACATGCCCCCATGAGGAAGTTAGGCCTGTATTGTAGGGCATTCATCTCTTTCACAATAAGGAAATGTAATTCCCAAACTAGACCCAAATACTGTCACAGAAGTTAGTCATAGATCATAGACTATGAATCCCAGAAAAAAGTTCAAAGATGGCAAAATCCAAATCCCCTCATTTTATAGATACAGAGTCCCAGAGACGTGAAGGGACTCTTTTTCTATGGATAGACATGAAATGACAGGCTTAAGGTCACACAGATACAGATGAGCTAGATCTAGAATCAAGTGCCCTAAATTTTTTAAAGATTTTATTTATTCATTTGAGAGCGAGAGAGAGAGAGAGAGAGGCACACACAAGTGGAGGGGGGCAGAGGGAGAAGCAGACTCCCCATTGAGCAGGGAGCCCTACATTGGGCTGGATCCCAGGACCCTTAGATCATGACCTGAGCTGAAGGCAGCCACTTAACTGACTGAGCCACCCAGGCGCCCCTCAAGTGCCCTAATTTCTAATCCAATGCCTTTCCCACTAGGCCTTACTGACCCCCAAGTAACCAAATTCTTATATCAACATTAAAAAAGAAAAAAAATTAGTTAATACAAGACAAAATGATTCATAAGATTATATCTAATCTCAGGTACCTTATTAAAAAGTCACCATTTTGAATACCTGCAATGCAGTTTGTAGCCACTGATGCCAGTCTCCAAATTTTGGAAATACTGGCCATATCACACTGATTGCCATGAGTATTTTTTCATAAAATAGAGGATTGTGTATGTTTTGTGACCAGATCTGTACCTTTCTTGTGCACCACGCCCAGGCCTTCACTCCTCATCATGCTCACTCTTACGCCTCTGGTCTCATTAATTTTCTCCTTTCAGAAGGAAAGAAATTCTGTCATTGTTTATCCTATGATGAATTTTGGACTCGTAATTCAGCCTTTTACTGATTTTAGAGATGTTATGAACTCTTGAAATAAAGCCCACATCTGAAAACTCCACATAATCTAATTTCAAGAGAATTGGCTGTATAGAAGTGTTTTATGGATCCTCATGTGTAAAGAAAATGGCCTGATCATGTTTTTCATACAGCTGTTGTTTTTAAAATTTAGGAAGTGGACCAGCCATCAGATCTGTTTAGCAAACAAATATATTTACGATCAAGGAAGGAAATTGAAACTGGATGATTTTGTTACATTTAGCAATCCATCTTTAGTCAGATTTAGTATTATGTAGCCATTACATTACATAATGAAGGGAAGACATCACTCACTTCCCAGTTGGACCCAGCAGGAGGATGTGCCCATTTGTTCCCACGTACCTGGAGGGTGTATCTGAGGTATATGCACTAGGCAGTTGAGGGGGTTTGCTTCAAAGTGACTTTGACTCTGAATTTCTTCCATCTGCTCCTTCTGTCCAGGGCTGGGGTTACTTGGAAGGAGTAAAATAAACACACCAGTAAACATGCTCGTGAATGTGATATTAATTAATATTTTCTAACTTACCATGGCAAATCCTGACTTCAGATAAATGCAAATCTCTACACATCTCAGTGTCTTCAGCATATTTTATGCAAATAGTTGTTAAGAATAAAAATTCTAATTTCAAATGAAGAAAATTCATGACATGCATCTTGGCTTGTGGTTTAATCACTGTATACCCAGGAAGGTATCGACAGTTGTCCTGTGGAAGCTATTAAAGTTGCTGTCCAAGGTTAAATGAAATTGCAGTTTATCAGAGTAGCATTGAGAAAATAAGGGAATCTGTTCATGGCTCTTGATTAATGCCAAGCGTGATCAACACAAGGGGGTTCATTAAGCTATACATCATGTGGGTAATTTCACTTGTCATTGTGCTTGCTGTCTACTTTGAGTGTGCACGGCCCTGAGTTTCAAAGTTGTATCTCTGATGCCACTGAGTTCTGCACAGAAGCATCCCTCTTCTTTTGCTGTACATTTTCCATTATGCATACTTATTTTTTAGATGTGTTAAGCATTTCATATACATTACTTAAGATGTTTTGGGACAAAAGTATATCTTGGATTTTTAATGGGTTTCCTTCACACTATATATAATAAAAACTTATTAGGAAACTTTTTTTTTTAATTTTTCTTTTCCCTCAATCATATATATGCCTTGAAGTCTGATGTGACACGGAAAAAAGCTTTTGAAATCATTAATTCAATCCATGTTATTTTTTAATATTATTTCTTTGTGTTGTAGTTAAAATATCATGTTTCAGAGGTTTATTTTTCAATAATCTTAATTTTCTAGATGTGATAAAGCCTTTATCTAAAACTATAGGCACTATGATTTTGGCTTCTAGTTTTACTTAATTTTTTTCTTTAATTTACTTTACAAAATTAAAGTTGCCAATGTTATTAATATTGAATGGATTTGACAGCTTATTAAAGAAAAAAATTTTGTGAAAGAATGAAAAATTATGATTTATCATTCCACATTATTTATTTGTTATCTAATACATGGAATTCAATATAATCATGCTTTATCATTCTCACTTAAAAGTAGACTCTCCCAGTCACTGAAGATTTATGAGATGGCGTGAACTAGAGGCCAAGATCTCAGCCATAACATCAATGGTTGTTGCAAGGAAGGACATAGCAAGGGAAATATGACCACGTTGAATGCAGTCTTAATATTAAAATTTTTGAGCAGGAGTTTAGAGAGTAGGTTCCATGTCATGTGTCTTTTAGAATCCTGTGAGTGCATATGCCAATTGGTAAAATGGGCGGAGTCCTAAGACTTCCTAAAATATTCCAGTATGACCATTGTATACTGATGACCATGGCTTGAACTTGGCTAATGTCCTATTAAATTGGAATCTTTCAGGGTTTGTTTAAAAAAGGACTCCCATATGATATTGTAATGCTTTTTAACAGTTAAGACCTAAATACATGTATGAAAAAAACTTCCATCACTGATGTGCAAAATATTGAGCCTTGTTTGTCGGGGATAACCTTTGGGGTGAGTTGATGATCTACCATTCTTGGGAGGAGATTAGAGCTGGAGAAATCAAGTGCTAGCTTTTAAAGGCACACTGGAATAATGGAATGTAATTATCATGTCCATGTTTTGTTTTTGTTTTTGTTTTGTTTTTTTAGTGGGTTCTGATATCTACAATATCCTCAAAGTGAACTGTTTGATTATTTAAATTGGGTGTTTGAAAATGTATTTTAATTAGGTCCAAGATCAAATTAGAATGGTGTCTAATGAATACCAAACATTTTCAAAAGCAACACAACATAGAGTGTTTTCCTTCCTGGTATGTAAAGTAGAAAGGATGCACTGTCACTCGTCAGCTTTCATTCACAAGTCCCAGTAACTAGAAGATGGCTTTCCCCTAAAAAATACTGCTAAGGTCATTCATATAGTCAAGGTCCTCTCGAACACTTAAAAAAAAAAAAGTACTGATTGTTTTTTGCTTCCATTAATTGGCAAGGGTTTATTTACAAGACAATAATTAATTATACCTCTGGGAAGCTCAAGAGTCAACATAATCAAAGCAGTCTTGGTAAGGAACATGGAAGGCTCACATAATTAAGCAGGGCACTGGAGACCAATTGTTTATAGAATGATTTTGCTGGAGCTAATTGACACTAATTATTTAATCTGATTTTCTTCTTCCTAGTTATTCTTCTATAGAGTCACTGCTTTCCGCTAATGATGCGCAGGCAACTCTCAAGGTGCTCTATGCCTCCATTCAGTGGAGCAAGCCTTCTTTATAGGGACATGAGATTGCTGAGCTCTTTCCTGGCCTGCTACGGAGTGTTATATAAACAGACTGCATACGAAATCAGCAGATGATCAATGGCGAAATCCTTATCAGGCAGTCATTTGTACTGATGGCTGCTATCTTTTCCTCATATTAGAAGAGTCCAGTTTTAATCAGATTTAAGTTAAATTCATTTAAAATAAATGTGTATGCCATGAAAAAATGTTCATCACCATTAGCCATCAGGGAAATCCAAATCAAAACCACACTGAGATACCACGTTACACCAGTTAGAATGGCAAAAATGGACAGGGAAAGAAACAACAAATGTTGGAGAGGTTGTGGAGAAAGGGGAACCCTCTTACACTGTTGGTGGGAATGCAAGTTGGTACAGCCACTTTGGAAAACAGTGTGGAGGTGCCTCAAAAACTTAAAAATAGAGCTACCCTATGACCCAGCAATTGCACCACTGGGTATTTACCCCAAAGACACAGATGTAGTGAAAAGAAGGGCCATATGCACCCCAATGTTCATAGCAGCAATGTCCGCAATAGCCAAACTGTGGAAAGAGCCAAGATGCCCTTCAACAGATGAATGGATAAAGAAGATGTGGTCCATATATACAATGGAATATTACTCAGCCATCAGAAAGGATGAATACCCAACTTTTACATCAACATGGATGGGACTGGAGGAGATTATGCTAAGAGAAATAAGTCAAGCAGAGAAAGTCAATTATCATATGGCTTCACTTATTTGTGGAACATAAGGAATAGCACGGAGGACATTAGGAGAAGGAAGGGAAAAATGGGGGGGGGGAATTGGAGGGAGAGATGAACCATGAGAGACTATGGACTCTGAGAGACAAACAGGGTTCTAGAGGGGAGGGGGGAGGGGGGATTGGTTAGCCCGGTGATGGGTATTAAGGAGGGCAGTACTGCATGGAGCACTGGGTGTTATACGAAAACAATGGATCGTGGATCACTACATCAAAAACTAATGATGTATTGTATGGTGACTAACATAATATAAAATTAAAAACTAAAAAAAAAAATAAATAAAAAAAATAAAATAAGTGTGTATGCAATGAACTCACAGTTTCCACACAATATTTTTACGCATGAGACAAGGTGAAGACTGGAGTATGACTGAAAAGAAAAGTAGAACGTTGGAGCGCCTGGGTGGCTCAGTCGTTAATAAATAAATAAATCTTTAAAAAAAAGAAAAGAAAAGCAGAACGTTTATGCAGCTGCCTAAATAAAAAGAAATATTCCAATTGAGTATATAGTGAAACTTAGGGTACCAATTACGTGCAAACATGCTACTTTCCAGACAGGACCTGTGCTGATGGGTAAATGAAAACTTGCAAGATAGGCTAACTAACTAAGGAGCGTGCATATGAATTGCATTTTCTAGGACCGTGTGTCTCTGTGGCCTCTGCTTATGGGTGGCTCCTCCTCTGAACATCCCTGTTCCCTGATAGCATTCATAGTTAAGATAATCAGAGATGGGCATTGATTCATTAGCTTCTTAATCCTCCACCATATTTAGGCTGTTGTATTTAGTGCAAGATGCAGGTTCTAACTAACTTTCTGGCTAAGAAATGAGGAAAAATGGAATCTCTGCCCCCTTTGTAGTACTGTGAAGGATCATAGGTTTATTTTTGGATCCCTGTTACCCACATCATGCTCTCTGGCTACACCCCCCACCCACCTTTCTGGTGATGTCCTAATCTGGTCTGTACTAGTCTCTTTCCTAAATCATTCTCTCTTCCCACTCTATTTTCTTCTTCTACCATTAAAAGTTACATGTTCTACAATGTATCCCTCAGTCTCTCCATCCTCTGTTTTCCAGAGTGACAGGTAGCAAAGGAGTCCCTGGTTGATTTTAACATGCTCATTTTCCCGCATCATTGTCTCTTTAGGATTTTATCAATATTTTGTTCACTGTAGAGTGCCATAAAGAACTCGGTATAGTGGGAGGATTTAGACATGAAAAGAAATATTTTGGGATGTTGTGACAAGTGCAATGGCAGCTTGTAGAATTCGGAGTCTGAGGATCAGTTAAAGCACCTAGAAAGTTGAGGAGTAGTCAGTCTCCATGCCTCCAGCAAAGAATTCAGTCAGCAGGGTTAAAATTCATCCCTGAGTTAAGTACCTAAGTAAGCCAAAGAGGCCTCAAAGGCAGTTCTTTTTTAGAAAATACTATGAGATATAATAATTGCCCTTATTTTATGTCAGGCACGGTTCTAAATGCTTTACATGTTTAACTCGATGAATCTTCCCAAAAATCAAAGGAGGAAAAAAATTTTTTTTGCGTATTCATTTATCTCCATTCTACAGATGAGGAAGCTGAGGCATGAAGGTTATATAACTGACCCAAGATCATACAACTGCTGAGTAGTAGAGATGAGGTTCAGTGGAAGTGGTCTTACCCCAAAGCTGAGCTCTCAACCGTGGTATCTGAAGGGGGCTGGCTGATGCTTTTATTCCTATGTCTTTGGTCAGTGTGGTTCTCATTACAATCCCTGGAGGGGGATTTTTATTTTATTTTATTTATTTATTTTTTAAGATTTTATTTATTTATTTGACAGAGAGAGACACAGCGAGAGAGGGAACACAAGCAGGGGGAGTGGGAGAGGGAGAAGCAGGCTTCCCGCGGAGCAGGAAGCCCGATGCGGGGCTCGATCCCAGGACCCTGGGATCATGACCTGAGCCGAAGGCAGACGCTTAACCGACTGAGCCACTCAGGCGCCCCTGGAGGGAGATTTTAAAAGAAAACTTCATCTCTGGGGGGCGGGGCCCAGGCACCCCCTGAGATTCTGATGTGCAGCCAACCTTGGAAGTCCTGCTCCAGGCCCTGAAGTGGGAGCCGTTTTCCACCCACCTCCTGTCTGTGCACTTTGCCCACAGTTTCTAAAGGTTGTGAAAGCTTGCCAAGAGTCCTCTGGCAGGAAGCAGTTCTTCAGGTACTAATTCTCGGTGCCAAAGAGTCAATCTCAATAGATCTCAGGTCTCTACATTTGTAAATAGATCAAATTGTCACAATGGTTGGCCCCGACAGCTGCACACAGAGGGCTTCCTGATCCGTTCCACCGCGGGTGTCAACATTTTTCCTATAAAATTATTACATTTTAGATTTGACTGATTGTGTTTTGGTGTTTAGCATACTTTCTATTCCTTGAATTTCCTGTAAGTGGTTTTTAAGACCTAGATTCTTGATGACATATAGACTCATTATTTGCAAGCATGCTTCATAAATATTTGTATTCCCTATTGCAGTACAGCAGGAGAAGCATAATACCTGGTTGTCCTGCTTTTAAGGGTGATAAGAATGGTCAGGGAAGTCAAATATTGTCACTCTGAAACCTCCTTTATAAAGGTTCCCATCAACCTTTTACCTAATGGCTTTTTGCCATTGAAGATTATTGCAAGATCAGTTATCTCATCAGAAGTTGCAAAATGGTGATATCCTAATTCAACCATTCCTTTTGCAATTAGTAACCATTTTTCTTCTATAAATAGAACTTTTGCTCATCAACTATTTAATCTGAAATCAATTTGTACAGTAAAATGCTTGATTTTTGGCCTATCCATTTTCAGAGTAATGAATTTGGTGTCCTGATAATCTTTAAAGGAAATTCACTTTTGTTGTTGTTGTTGTTAACATTATAAATTTACAGCTTTCAATGCATTGTAGTCATAATTCTTCTTGGTACATACATTGTCCCATGTTCACCTGGAAGAAGCGCTTCAGGTTGATTGCTCTGTTCATTTGACGGGACTCTAGTAGACACTGGTAGCAATCAGATAACCTAGGCACATTCTGTGTAATTTCTGCCCCAGCCCCGGAATCAGCCCTGGTTCCTTTTTAGTGGGAAATGGTATTTAAAGGTCCTAATCTGGGCCTTAGGGGTGCTTATTGCTCCTGGCTTGTCACTGGCTCTGAATCTTTTTATTTGGCAGATGTGATACAGTTTTAAGAAAGAAAGAAATTATGCATATGCACCCATATTTCCAATCCCAAAACAAAATTACACATTTTTTTTACTTAATACTCTTGATTTTATATTTGTATCTCTTTTCTCTTAACTGAAAATCTGGCTTCCCAATAGTGTTAACATAATCCACGATCATTTATTTGCTTTGTCCTTCTCTCTTTCTCTCCATTTGTATGTGAATATGGATGTTTACATGTGTGTGAATATATATATATATATGATATTTTTACCAACAGTTCTTTGTAAGAGACTCTTAAATTGGAAGCAGTTTCATATTTCAGTTCCTTTTGTCCTTTTGGTCCACACTGCTAGAACTGTAGCGTCAAATTCTTGGTTTTAAAGTCATTGGAAATAATGTGGTTATGCCTCCAAATTAATAAATGGATAGATTAATTTTCAGTATGTTTCCAATTTTAAAGGATTCCCTTTTTAAAAATTTTTATTTATTTTATTTATTTATTTTATTATGTTAATCCCCATACATGACATCATTAGTTTTCGATGTAGTGTTCCATGATTCGTTATTTGCGCATAACACCCAGTGCTCCATGCAGAACGTGCCCTAAGAAATAATTTTAAATTATGTAAAACAGTTACATAGTTCATGAGTCAAAACCATAGAACAAGTCACAGAGATCTGACTTTTTTTCTTAGTCCTCTTCTTTTTTCTTTCTTATCCCAGGTAGGTAAGTCTTTATGGTTTTTGGGTTATCCTTCCATAGTTTCTTTAACAAATACACACACACACACGATAGAGTGCCCCTCTCTTCTTACACATGTAAGCCTGTAACATGCATCTTCTTCTGTCTCCTGCTTGTTTACCTAATGATATACCCCGGGCTCATTTGCTCCCCTACAGTGTTTAGAGATCTGTCTTGTCACTTGTCGTAGCTGCATGGTATGGGTGCCTACATCAGGCTGCCAGGTCTCCTGGTTCCTTTTTTTTTTTAAGTTCTCAGCTTATGAATCCTCACATGAAGAATCTGCCCAGCCACCACAGATAAAGTCACTGCAGCATGTTTACTCCTTCTGTTGTCCAGTCTCCAGCTCACTTTTTGCCAGCACCCACGTTGGCTTTTGCAATGCCCCTGAGTTTCTTCATTCTGTTCGTGCATTCCTTTCACAGTTTTCTTGAGGTCTTTTTCTTCTCATACAGGCCATGTCTTGCGAGGCTATGTTTGGGTTCATTTTTCTTTGCATAATCCAAGGAATCCTAAATCATGCCAAAGCCAGTTGTCTTGCCACCACCAAATGGGTTCTGCATCCAATACAAAGATGACATCTGGTGCGGTCTTGTACATTTTGGCTAGTTTTCCCTGAATTTCCGTCTTAGGTACTGTTGCCTTTCTGGGGTGAAGAACATCCATGACCATTTATTTCTACTGAAGTAGTTGGTTGGTCGTGAACTTCCTGCTCCTGATAGTTACTGTGTTATTCATGACAGCAGCCGAGTTTCAAGCAGCTCTGGAGGAAAAGGGCTCTCCTAGTCCTTTTTAGTGCCAACATGATTTCTCATAGTCAGTTCTCTTAGCCTCTGAAGAAGTCCAGTCTTTTTGGCCCACCTCCCCATTTCTTGTCCTTATTGCCTTCTGCCACACACACACAAAGCTTCCCACTTGGTCTTGCTTGGAATAGGCATTCGCTAAATGTTGGGTGACTAGAATACATGCAACAATGAGGTTTCCTTCATTTTACTCACAGAGAATCCCTGAAGTTAAGACCCACCTTTTCTTTCTTGATTTGCCCCTTGTTTTTCAGCCTGGATGACCTTAAAACAATCTTATCTTTTCCTGCTCTAAATCTGCCTTTTTCTGAATCCAGTTTCTCTTTGATCTCCCCTCCTCATGGGGCTAACATATCTGATCCTGCCTTCCCATAGTCCTGGGTGGCAATAGATTTCAGGATATGGAGATTTTTCTATCTTAAATGTTCTCTTACTTCTTCAGAATCACTCCTCTCAGAAACTCATCCATTCTCAGTTACAACATCAGGCTATCTTTAAATAAATTGCTTTTTGTTATTTACTTAAACTCTACTTCATCCCAGAGGGGATTCTAGGCACTTAACTGTGACTGATGACAATGTCGTGTCTGGCCAGAACATTGGAGAAGGGTTTTAAATTATGAGCACAAAAACTTCTGCATATATGCCACACAAACTTATCAGAAGCATTTTGATATTGAAATAAGTGCTAAAATATTGTGTGTGTTATTACTAAATTAAAAAGTCATGTTCAGGAAAAAAAAGTCATGTTCAATAGTGTAGATAATCATAGCATGTGGCATCTAAAATTTTACATGCCTCTTTATAGGAATGTAATTCCTAAGGTTAATCAGAAGCTCCTGCAGGCTGTCTTTATCTTATCATGGTTACTAATCCAACTGAGTTTGGGAATGTGAATTATCTCAAAAGCTAAACTTTAACTAAATTCTCCAGTGGACTTATAAAAGACATTCTTGAGAGTAATTGAAATTTATTTTTTTCTAAAGAAGCTGTTTTGTGGTGTCTCTATATAGACATGAAAGGTGAAAATACATTTGCCTTATTTCCCTGTGCCTAAGGGAATTTAAGAAATCACCAATGTAAGAATAAATGCTCACATTTTCTGCCTCCTAAGTTTTTTGTTCTGGATATAATACATGCTCAGATTATAAAATATAGATCATACATAAATGTATTAAAAAGCAAAGAATAAAATCTTTCTCTCCCTAAACAACTGTGATAAATACTATTAATATTTTGATATATTTCTTTCCAGGATTTTTTAAAATATAAAATAGAAATTTATGTAATTTAAAATGCAGCTGAAATTATATTACATGTAGTCTTTTCTGTCCTGCTTTTATTCACTTGTCATTATGCTTATTAAGCATGTTTAAGCCAAATCATTAAAAATTCTTTGTTATATAATTTTAACATTTTCATAGTATTCCATCGTACAGAAATTGCAAAATTTATGCAATCATTCCTCTGTTATCTCACAGTTTTTAAAAATATAAACCGTTGTTTACATATTAGGTGATTTCCTCAGGCTGTACTCCAAAAGCGAAATTACTAAGGCCCACCTGGCTCAGTGTTTGGTCTGTCATCCCTACTCTTAATCAAGATGATCAAGTCCATCAGGAAGTATAGGAGATAAAACTTTTGTCCTGATATCAATCACGGTACATAGGATGCCTGTCAAGAATAGTTGTCATTGGTTAATGAGAGCATCCCTCAGCACAAGTAGATTTGAGTCCTAGCAGATCTCAGCTGGCTTGGCACGAACAGTGCAAGGACACTGAGGAGAGGACAGGATTGCTGGGTTCTAGTCTCGGCGTTTCCACAATCCACTTGTACGACCTCAGCAGCATTAACACCTCTATGCCTTAGTTTCCTAGTCTGCAGAATGAGGGACTTGTACTATATTTACTAAAGTTTCTGCTAGTTCCCAGATCCCCTGATTTTGTGTTTGGAAGTTTAAGATGACCTACCCAGGTCCAAAGGCTACTGTCTAAAGATGTGGCCGGTTGGATTCCTGTTGTCCGTGTCCCATCAAAGCCATCCTTTATTAGCAAATGAGGAGAGCACAGCTTTACTTGTTCTTTGGCTTAGCCCTAGTTGTTCTAGTTCATGCAGCTTACTTGAGGAAGTCTCGAGTTACCTGACAGTCCTATTTGAGTCTGCCTCTTATCCCTCTGGCAAACCCTTTTCGCTTTACATGACCCAGTCTTCAAGAAAAGTTCTAGAGGCAATTATCTGGAAGTTTCTGCTCACTAACAGCTCAGACCTTTCATCTGCCTATGTCAGGAGACATGCAAATCAGGAGTGTCAGCTCTCCACTAAAGCCCACTACTTGTCCTCTATCCTCTGACAAATGATACCTAGTAGAAAAAGACAAATATTCTTTAAGAAGTTCACAACATCCCTTGGAGCATGAGGTAGAGGAATGTAGTATTTATCTGCCATTGATCTTCAGCCCAAGATAGAGGTTTACAGAGTGGTGATTGTAGCCAACTTGTCTTGTGGCTATGACATTGGGGAACTGCCAACAACATCTCTTTTAAGAACAGGAGCAGTACTCACCAAGCCATCCACACTCACCCTCAAATGGAAAGGAATGGCCACTGACAGAAGGATCTCAGAGCCAAGATTGTTATACTGCTGTGGTTCTCAGATTTTAGCGTGCATGAGAACCATGTGTCAAAACACAGATGGGGCCAGACCTTATCTCTAGTGCTTGATTCAGTGGGTCTGGGATGGGGCACAAGAATTTGTATTTCTCACAAATTCCCAGAGAGGCTGATAATGCTGGTCCAAAGACCACACTTTGAGAATCAGTGGCCTACTGGATTTGAAGCACACTTCATTGTAATTACACCAGCTCCTTCCATTTGAAGGAAAGGTGAGGTTGCAATAAGATGTTAGGTCGCTTTTATAAGGAGAGGTGAAGTGTAGTAGCTACATATAGGACTGGCAATAGATAGTCTACAGAGGCTAACCCAGGGAGAGTCAGGTAGTATGATAGAGAATATGGAAGTTAGAGTGTAATGGCTGACGGTGTTCCTAGCGGAATTTGGCTGTCAGAGATGAGTAGCTAAGCCTAGAGAAGAAGCCACTAGAGTAAGAAGCTTAACTGGCAGCAAAATTGCCTCTTTACAGAATAATAATCTGGAGGTCGGTTATCATTGAACTAGTCAATTATCAGCTCCTATCAGTTTATACCTTTCTCAATCAGTAAGGTTACATTTAGTTTTCTCTGAAAATATGAATAATAGAGATAGATTACTAGTAGAGTAGGCTATTAGGGAATATTGGCTAATAGGAAACATCTCATTTTCTTGCATTTTTTTTTCCACATAAGAATTTTTCACATTTGAATGATCTGCATCTTCAAGTACTTGCCACTTACAAAGGGAGTTCGATATACCACAGCTCCGCAGAATATGGACAGGAAGAACTCTACTTTATAGTTATTGTCTCCTAGAGGCACTCCCTCTTGTCCAAGTTTCAGCCAGAGAATCAATGGGGAGCAAACCAAGATCAATTTTAATTGATTGTTCAGGTTTTTTTTAATAATTGGCATTCTTCCCTAATGCTTGACAGAATAACAACTGGAGCCTGATGCCCTGTAATTTTAACTCCCATTCTAAATGCATATTACCGTATAGCAACTATTGTACCTACAAACAACACACTGCCCCCAGGGTATGTCAGAGGAAATAGGGGAGCAGAATAAAGGAGAAACGTGACAGAATTCACACATGGACACAAACACATGGGCTCCAGCTGTCATGGTTTTGGTCAAGATGTCCATTTCTGAAAACAATGTATAGGGAATAAACTTTTGCAAATATTAAATTGATAAGCTTTAATTTCCTCCTAAACTCACATTTGTAAACTTCTCCAAGATTATGTCAAGAGATTAAGTGTTCCAAAGCAGGAGAGAACAGGATTAGGAAGAGTCTGGAAAACCAGGTTTGGATACTAGAAGACATTGGAAATCTAGCAAATGTGGAAGACAGTGTGGGTTGCCTACCTAACATCTATTCCCTCCTTCTAATCTTGCTGACAGAATCCAGACGTTGGGGCAGCCATTGTGCCCAGCTTCAAGGGATGAAACTTGAGTGCTTAAGGAAATCATAGTAATCTAAAATAACTGAAAAGTGCCCAAAAGAGACTGTATAAATCAACAGTTGTCCAACTTGGTGACATATTACATTCAACTGAGGAGCTAAAAAATACCGAAGCCCGGTATCTACTCCCCCCAATACTGATTTAATTGGGTATGAGTGAGACAGAGCATTTGTATTTATATTTATTATATATATTACTATATATTAATATTTGTAAAAGCTCAACAGCAGCTATGGATGAGAATCATTGGTTTAAATTTTTGAAATCACTAAAATTTAAAACAAATTGACTATATTTAATTCCCCTTCATGCTTTTTGATATAAGAATATTTGAAGACAAAATAAGGAAACTATGATTCCCCTCTACTGCTGAGTTACAGAACTAGAAAACATGTGGACCTGCCTAAATATTCATTTTTGAACCCTGTCATAGGGAGTTTCTGTACACTCTCATTAAATTCTTACAACACTACAGAAAAGTACAATTAATATCCCCATTTTATAGATGAGAATATTGAGGCTAGGCTGGGAGGTAGTCACTGGAGTCAAATCCAGATATTTTGGGCTCCAAACTTCAGAATCTTGCCACTCTACTGCTTTTCAAAAACTTACTCTTGGGGTCCCTGGCTGGCTCAGTCAGAAGAGCATGCAACCCTTGATCTCAGGGTTGTGAGTTAGAGTTCCACGATGGGTATAGACACTAGTTAAATAAATAAATATTAAAAAAAAAAAAAGCTTTCTCTTTTCATTTACCTCCCAATAACTGGTTCCTATTCCCTGCTTATCCAGTACAAATCCAAGACAATAACTTGGCATTTCTGACTCTCTACTCTAATGCTCTGGCTCCTAGATTTAAGATTCAGTCCAGTCATGACCAGCCCTATTGGACTACTTTTTGGGATCAAGACTGTGTCTATCAGTCCAAGTCCTGCAGCCCACACCCTTCCACTCCTAGGAGCCTTCCAGTGCCTCCAGTCCTGGAGGAACAACAGAGATTGCTGTGAGCTTCTTGATAATGCACTTTTAGAAACTGCTTTCCACTTGTGCAAATATTTGCTGTGAATCATCAGGAGTTAAATTCATCTGTACATTGTGTCTCAGTTGACAATGGGATGTTAATGATCAGGATTAGCTATCTACACTCAGCCACATGTCTAGGTAAAAAGCAGATGTCAATTTTAGTGAAATATTTCTTGTAATAAACTGTAACTATTTTTTTAAAGATTTTATTTATTTGAGAGAGAGAGAAAGAGTGCAAGCAGGGGGAGTGGCAGAGGGAGAGAGAGAATCCCAAGCAGACTCCGTTCTGAGCATAGAGCCTGATGCGGGGCTCAAGCTCATGATCCTGAGATCAGGACCTGAGCTGAAATCAAGAGTCAGATACTAAACTGATTGAGCCACCCAGGTGCCCCTGAACTGTAACTGTTAATGCATCTTGCAAGAGAGCCTAAAGTCGGAATTCCTTCTTTCACCACCAGTGGCCAAATAGCCCTAAGCCATTTGTAATTATTAGTATTTTGCTTGGCTGTCAACCAAATATTCTTTACCTGTAATCACTGTATATTTCTTTGGAAGAAAATTCTTGAGCCAATCTTAACCGACTTGATTCATTTTGTTTCTGATATTTCTCTTACTTTACTCGTGTTTCAGTCCGTTGCATCTAAGCTGTTGAATTCTATTAAGAAGGCCCATTTTCAAAATGACCAAAGTAGTTGTGAAAAATACCACTGTTAACTTTCTGAATAATATAGCACCTCAATTCATGTTGGTTCGCACTCACTGAACATGCCATTTTTTTACTGTGTGAATAGGACAGGGGTATATTGATCTTGTCTCTTAAGTGCTTAATCAAACTCCATTAATACTGTTGGCCATAAACCATCAGAAAGACATGGTTTTGAAGTGTTTACATCTATGAATCAAACTTAAATGAAATAATTTATCATAAGACTATTTTTTCTGGGCCTAGGGGAGTTGATCCAAGATTTTTCGTGCTGAGTTATTAACTTGCATGTTGGCTTTGTCTAATTCTATGTAAAGTATGCTGATTTATTAGAATGCTCACTCTACAGTAAACTGTAATTGGATGCTCTTGAAAGAATGAGTTTCATTGATCTAGTCAATGACCACAGATATTACTGAAGTAAACCTCTTAACAGTGTTGGGGCGTATTTTGGCCATGATCAATGTTTCTGAATCTTCCCTTGTATTTTTTGTTTGTTTTGTTTTGTTTTGTTTAGCACTATCTGCATTGATTTAAATTTGCAGCAAATGTTAAGGGCTAAATTTATCTTGACACAAAGTTTCATTACTTTTCTGGAGCTGCAAACTTTTCTTTGTTTATTATAGATTAAAAATCTTCCCTGATAGGCTTAGAAAATAATCTATTTGTACTTATGTCAATATGCATCAACGGTTGACAATAAGTAAAGTGAAAAATTAAAGACATTGCCCTTAAACAATTAAATTGAGTTTCTTTCTTTTTTCCTTCCTCCTTTCCTTCCTCCCTCCCTTCCCTCCCTCCCTCCCTTCCTTCCAAAAGATTGCAAGTGTCTGCCTTGGTGGTTTCTAAAGAAATTCTGAATTTTCTAAAAACAAAAAGTCAAGTTCAACAGGTTTGAGTCTTTTCTGTATGCCTGTGAGTAGAATTTGACAAGTAATGTGCTAGAGGATGAATAATGAGCCTGATCTTGACACAGCCAGAGCCCCTAAGAACTAGCTTTTATCATGGAGTGTGCTGGCTTTGCAAGTAACTTTCCACCCTACTTAACAAAATTAAGCCTGAAGAAAAAAATCAGGAACAGGTTCTAAACTACATGTGAGCTGTTGATCAGTCTTCTGAATTAGACATCATGGAAAATGTAGAATATACAGTTGAGTAACATTTTATTAGAATTACAAGGCAAAGAGGGAAAAAGAAAAACCACAGCAGATACATGCATGGTACACTCTGTGGTGAGAAGAGAAGGTACTTGAGAATGTTTGATTTTTATGTCCCTCATTTTAATGTCTACAATAAAGTTAAAATTTTCCCTGGGAAAATAAGGGGCCCTATGTTTATTTGGCTTTCTTTCAAAAAGTAGTACAAGCTGGCTAGACAAACACATACTATAACATTCAGAAAGTAGCAAAGGGATTTGAGGTAAAAAGTAAGCCTTCCCTCTACTCTCCAGTACCTAGCTAGTTGCCCTACCTAATCACTCTCTGGAAGCAACCAGTTACCTGTTTTTTGAATATACTTCTAGAGACGCATTCTATGCACTTACAAGTATGTGTGTGTATATGTATGTATGCACACATACACAAATGGTAGCACATTGCATAGTGTTCTCTACCTTGAGTTTTTTTTCTTTTTATTTAACAATGCTTTTAAAAGAGTTTTCCATATCATCGCACGCAGTTGTCTCATACTTTTAAAAACCTGCCCAATAATTCATTCTGGGATGTACCATAATTTATTTAACCAGACCTCCACTGATGGACATTTAGGTCTTTTCCAATTCCTCGCTGTACTGAATAACGTTGTAACAAATATCCTTTTACATAGATTATTTCTTACATATGCAAGTATATCTGGGGGTTATATTCCTGAGTGGAATTTTTGGGTCAAAGGGCATGTTGAACGAAAATTTTGGCAAGCATCGCCAGAGTGCTGTTTTAATCTTTAACAGCTGGTATGGCACAGGCTTGGAACAGTCAGAAGGGATGTCAGCTGTAAGGCAACTGGTCAAGGCTGGATATCAGATGAGAACTCCGTCAAAGTGCCCTCCAAAGATGTAATTGATTGGTTTCCTTTAAATCATGTTTCTGAGAATGGATACCATGCTCCTCCATTATTATTTCCACTTAGAGAATTGCTAAATCCCAATGGTTTTTATATGAACGTTATTGCCAACAAAATGTTACCTGGAGACCACTGGTAGATTGCAGTGGTAAACTGCCATATTCAAACTTCATACTAAATGTAGTAAACTATTCATAACAAAGACAAATTCAGCATGGTCTGTTAACGTTAACGCCATGCAGGGGTCCCTGCCCACATGACTAAGTAGATGACTAGCGCAAAGGACCTATCTGCTTCTCCCATTAGAAGGTAAGCTTCATGAGGGCGAGAAGTTGTTTTTATTTCCTCTGAAATTATCTTCAACACCTAGAAAAATGCCTGGTGGTAGTCAGAAGGCAAAAAATGTATTTCCCTATTGAATAAATAAAATCGACGCTGAACTGAGAATCAGGGAGATAGAGACTTCCCTACAAGGACGGTGAAAGGCTGTGAATATTCACATAGTAACGCTTTTCAGGTTCTATATTTTTGGTTTCCTAACATTTGGAAATCGGTCAGTTTTTTTTTTTAAGATTTTTTATGTTTTTATTTTGAGAGAAAGAGACAACAGAGCAAAAGTGAGCACGAGCAGTGGGGAGGGGCAAAGCGAGAGGGAGAAGCAGGCTCTCTGCTGAGCAGGGAGCCCGATGTGGGGCTCAGTCCCAGGACCCCGGGATCATGACCTGAGCCCAAGGCAGACGCTTAATGGACTGAGCCACCCAGGTCCCCTGAAATTGGTCACTTATTAAAGATACACCCTGAAGTCAAAATTGTTGAAGCAAAGTCCGGATTTCACCATTAGGTCTTTTAATTCAACTCCTTGAAGAAGAGTGTCTATGTTTGAATATTCTTAGACCATGATTATTGCTAAAATTTGCACATTTTATAATGTGGTAATTGTATCTAGCTGGTGGATGTCTTTTGTTTTGGAGGGCTGGGGTGTAGGTACTTTCGAGTGTAGAATTTAACACCTGAAGTAGTAATTATGTGTACTTAGAAATTACAGGGTAGAAATTGGAAATTGGAATGGAAAAGGCAGATTATAGAAAATAATATGCAATATATAGATCTATGTGCTGAGTACTGTGGGGACACAGCACAAAATGCTTGTGATACCTTAAAACAAAGTTGCTGAGTTTTTAAATTCTCTCCTGCCTCGCTTCCACCTCCAATTCATGAGAAACAATGAAGTAATGGCAGGTAACAAGATGATGGTTCCAAAACACTACAGTAGTAACATGGATTTCAGTGCTGTCTCATAAATTTAGATTATCTGGGAAAAGCATGCTCTAGAAATATTGTTTCACATATAATGCAACGTCTTCACAACAAACAATTATTTGGACTTCTTCAGCCTTTCTCCCACATAAATATAATACTGTATTATAAACACAGGGATTGAGATGACTAAAAGAACAGCCCAGAATTTTTGATGAATGAAAAGTAGCTAAATGTAGTAGGGAGTCTGTACAGAAACTTTATTTATTTATTTATTTTAAAGATTTTATTTATTTCACAGAGACAGCGAGAGAGGGAACACAAGCAGGGGGAGTGGGAGAGGGAGAAGCAGGTTTCCCGCTAAGCAGGGAGCCCGATGTGGGGCTTGATCCCAGGACCCTGGGATCATGACCTGAGCCGAAGGCAGACGCTTAACGACTGAGCCACCCAGGTGCCCCCTCTACAGAAACTTCAAAAGAGCGTGAATGCTATGCAGTTTTCTGGAAAGACTCTCACTGTAAGCTCCACGAGGCGTGGGTTTATTTGGTTCACCATGATATTCTAGGACCTGGCACACAGTAGGTACTCAACAAATATTTGTTGAATGAGTAGGAAGAATGCTCTGTGTGTGTGAGGCTAATGAGATTCTCAGCAAAAGCAGCAAGTTGTCAGCATTTGTTAAAGTGTTGAACTTCATAAAACAAAGAGTTTGAATGTTGAGTTATTAAATAATGTTCATGATATCAAGCCTGGATCCCATTAAGCCCCAGGCTAAGGGGTGACCTGTTCATTTTACAGCTGTACTAAATAGTTACATCGCATATCAGTCAAGGTGATAGATCCCTCTAAATCCCTTGGAAAACACCCAAGGCCAGGGCTAGATATCATTATAAACTTGGCTTGGAAAACTGCTAATAAAGTGGGTCATGAAATTTTCTTCTCAGTGTAAAGAAAATAATGTAATAATGGGATTGTGTCTTTTCCCCTTTTCCTTTGAAAATGCTTTAAGTATTAGGATCTATTCAATAAAGGATTTAGGGGTATTCTAATAATAAATGTTTCTGTGTTTTATATTCAGTACTTACTAAAGTGGATACTTGCTGAGTTGTGTTATCAGATTAAAATCTCTATCAATCAAAGGGGAGAACAGAGGAGTTTATTGGGCTTTGTTAAGATGGTTTTATCAGGAAAACTGAAAACTACTAAAGTTTTATTTGAGGGTAGTAAATGGGAAGATTTTCCATGTAAGGAATGAATGTAGTTAAATAATAATGGAAGAATGTTTAATAGATAAAGCTTTAATAGATAAGGCTTTAGAATTTTACAAAGAGCTTTAGTTATAATATGCAATTAAGCATATTGGAAAAGCTATTGAAAATAAAGCATAGTTCTACATTGTTAAAGAAATGAGGCCTGGAAGCAATATTCACAATTAACATCAGGTTAGTTCATCATCCGTTGATTTACAGTGATATAACAATGTAGCTTGGCGCACATTTTTCAAAATCCAATTGCTAATCTATTTCAGGTCAAAATGAATTGGAACACTATTAGAACTTCATCTTGGTGTTCTGACCTAAAATGGAAATGCATGCACCAGTGCTACCAAGTTTGCATTACTTCTGGGGACTACATCATGTTTCTAGGATTGTTTTTCATCACAAGTGGGCCTCAAGGCCTTTTTATTCCTGAAAAGGTGGAATTCCCCTTGAAGTAAAAGTGAGTTCTGCACGTGAGGTAAATGTGAGATTCACTGTAGATGTGGTAGAATAAAGAGCGATTAGGATAAACGTAAATTACTATTCCAACCCTTTTTGTACACCTGTTCTTTTTTTATTATTATGTTATTTTAATCACCATACATTACATCATTAGTTTCTGATGTAGTGTTCCATGATTCATTGTTTGCGTATAACACCCAGTGCTCCATGCTCCATCACCAGGCTAACCCATCCCCCCACCCCCCTCCCCTCTAGAACCCTCAGTTTGTTTCTCAGAGTCCATAGTCTCTCATGTTCATCTCCCCCTCTGATTTCCCCCCTTCATTTCTCCCTTCCTACTATCTTCTTTTTTTTTTTTTTTTTAACATATAATGTATTATTTGTTTCAGAGGTACAGGTCTGTGATTCAACAGTCTTACACACTTCACAGCGCTCACCATAGCACATACCCTCCCCAATGTCTATCACCCAGCCACCCCATCCCTCCCAAACCCCACCACTCTAGCAACCCTCAGTTTGTTTCCTGAGATTAAGAATTCCTCATTATCAGTGAGATCATATGATATGTGTCTTTCTCTGATTGACTTATTTTGCTCAGCATAATACCCTCCAGTTCCATCCACATTGTTGCAAATGGCAAGATTTCATTCCTTTTGATGGCTGTATAATATTCCATTATATATATATACCACATCTTCTTTATCCATTCATCTGTTGATGGACATCTTGGCTCTTTCCACACTTTGGCTATTGTGGACATTGCTGCTATAAACATAGGGGTGCATGTACCCCTTTGGATCACTACATTTGTATCTTTGGGGTAAATACCCAGTAGTGCAATTGCTGGGTCATAGGGTAGCTCTATTTTCAACTTTTTGAGGAACCTCCGTACTGTTTTCCAGAGTGGCTGCACCAGCTTGCATTCCCACCAACAGTGGAGGAGGGTTCCCCTTTCTCCGCATCCTCGCCAACATCTGTCGTTTCCTGACTTGTTAATTTTAGCCATTCTGACTGGTGTGAGGTGGTATCTCATTATGGTTGTGATTTGGATTTCCCTGATGCCGAGTGACGTTGAGCACTTTTTCATGTGTCTGTTGGCCATTTGGATGTCTTCTTTGGAAAAATGTCTGTTCGTGTCTTCTGCCCATTTCTTGATTGGATCATTTGTTCTTTGGGTGTTGAGTTTGATAAGTTCTTTATAGATTTTGGATACTAGCCCTTTATTTGATATGTCATTTGCAAATATCTTCTCCCATTCTGTCGGTTGTCTTTTGGTTTTGTTGACTGTTTCTTTTGCTGTGCAAAACTTTTTATCTTGATGAAGTCCCAATAGTTCATTTTTGCCCTTGCTTCCCTTGCCTTTGATGATGTTTCTAGGAAGAAGTTGCTGAGGCTGAGGTCGAAGAGGTTGATGCCTGTGTTCTCCTTTAGGATTTTGATGGACTCCTGTCTCAAATTGAGGTCTTTCAACCATTTGGAGTCTATTTTTGTGTGTGGTGTAAGGAAATGGTCCAGTTTCATTCTTCTGCCTGTGGTTGTCCAATTTTCCCAACACCATTTGTTGAAGAGACTGTCTTTGTTCCATTGGACATTCTTTCCTGCTTTGTCGAAGATTAGTTGACCATAGAGTTGAGGGTCCATTTCTGTGCTCTCTATTCTGTTCCATTGATCTATGTGTCTGTTTTTGTGCCAGTACCATACTGTCTTGATGATTAACAGCTTTGTAATAGAGCTTGAAGTCCAGAATTGTGATGCCACCAGCTTTGCTTTTTTCTTTTTCAACATTCCTCTGGCTATTCGAGGTCTTTTCTGGTTCCATCCAAATTTTAGGATTATTTGTTCCATTTCTTTGAAAAAAGTGGATGGTATTTTGATAGGGATTGCATTAAATGTGTAGATTGCTCTAGGTAGCATTGACATCTTCACAATATTTTTCTTCCAGTCCATGAGCATGGAACGTTTTTCCATTTCTTTGTGTCTTCCTCAATTTCTTTCATGAGTATTTTATAGTTTTCTGAGTACAGATTCTTTGCCTCTTTGGTTAGATTTATTCCTAGGTATCTTATGGTTTTGGGGGCAATTGTAAATGGGATCGACTCCTTAATTTCTCTTTCTTCTGTCTTGTTGTTGGTGTATATAAATGCCACTGATTTCTGTGCGTTGATTTTATATCCTGCCACTTTACTGAAATCCTGTATGAGTTCTAGCAGTTTTGGGGTGGAGTCTTTTGGGTTTTCCACGTAAAGTATCGTATCATCTGCAGAGAGTGAGTTTGACTTCTTTCCGACTCGGATGCCTTTGATTTCTTTTTGTTGTCTGATTGCTGTGGCTAGGACTTCTAATACTATGTTGAATAGCAGTGGTAATAGTGGACATCCCTGCCGTGTTCCTGACCTTAGGGGGAAAGCTCTCAGTTTTTCCCCATTGAGAATGATATTTGCTGTGGGTTTTTCATAGATGGCTTTTATGATATTGAGGTATGTACCCTCGATCCCTGTACTCTGAAGAGTTTTGATCAAGAAAGGATGCTGTACTTTGTCAAATGCTTTTTCTGCATCTATTGAGAGGATCATATGGTTCTTGTTCTTTCTTTTATTAATGTATTGTATCATGTTGATTGATTTGCAGATGTTGAACCAACCTTGCAGCCCAGGGATAAATCCCACTTGGTCGTGGTGAATAATCCTTTTAATGTACTGTTGGATCCTATTGGCTAGTATTTGGTTGTGATCTCCTCTTTCATTCATGATTTTACTTATTTGGGTCATTTCTCTTTTCTTTTTGATAAGTCTGGCCAGGGGTTTACCCATCTTATTAATCCTTTCAAAGAACCAGCTCCTAGTCTCATTGATCTGTTCTACTGTTCTTTTGGTTTCTATTTCATTGATTTCTGCTCTGATCTTTATTATTCTCTTCTTCTGCTGGGTTTAGGCTTGACTTGCTGTTCTTTCTCCAGCTCCTTTAGGTGTAGGGTTAGGTTGTGCATTTGAGAACTTTCTTGTTTCTTGAGAAAGGCTTGTATTGCTATATACTTTCCTCTTAGGACTGCCTTTGCTGCATCCCAAAGATTTTGAACAGTTGTGTTTTCATTTTCATTTATTGCCATGAATTTTTTAAATTCTTCTTTAATTTCCTGGTTGACCTATTCATTCTTTAGTAGGATGCTCTTTAGCCTCCATGTATTTGAGTTCTTTCCAACTTTCCTCTTATGACTGAGTTCTAGTTTCAAAGCACTGTGGTCTGAAATATGCAGGGAATGATCCTAATCTTTTGGTACCGGTTGAGACCTGATTTGTGACCTAGGATGTGATCTATTCTGGAGAATGTTCCATGGGTACTAGAAAAGAATGTGTATTCTGTTGCTTTTGTACATCTCTTCTTCTACCCAAAAACATCCTCCTGAAGCCCTCCCCTGTCCTCCTCTCCCCTGCACCCCCAGTCAAATAAAGCTTTATGGTGAATCCATTTTCCACTTGTTAGTCAAGAGATGATTTAGCAGGTTTCCAAGGATTTTTGCAGAACGTGTTGAGAAAAGTATTGAATTCCCCATATACAGTTTCTTTTGGGACGGTGTGGTCAGGATGCAGCTGTGTTAACTGGTGAACTCTGCTGATTGACTGAAATCTCCTTGGAATACTGCATCCAAACTTGATCTCCCAACCTAAGATGACTGCCCTGAGTGATGCTAAACTGTGAAAAGTAAAGGAAGAAACACTTAACAACTGGCCTGTACATGCCTTCTTTGGTATTTTTTTAATGGCATCCATGCATGCTCCTTTAATAAGCTGAAAGAACTAGATAGGCCTGTCATAGCAATTTCTCCTCACAGCTGCTGCACAGATGTAACTTGCTTTAAGAAAGCCCAGTTTAGGGGTGCCTAGGTGGCTCAGTCAGTTGAGGGTCAACTTTTGGTTTTGGCTCAGGTCATGATCTCAAGGTTGTGAGATGGAGCCTCATGTGGGGCTCTGTGCTCAACACAGAGTCTGCTTGTCGCTCTCCCTCCCCTCTGCCCCTCTCCCCACTCTCTTTCTCTATCTAAAATAAATAAAATCTTAAAAAAAAAAGAAAACCCAATTTATGGAAATCCTAAATTTAACCTGAACTTTACAAAAGAATGATCCCTTGAGAGTCTATGAGGAGCTAATAATCTGAAGAATGTTTATCCATTTGCTTAGTTCTGAAGGTTTTTCTATATTTTAGAATGTCTATGGGTACTCTGAAGGGTGGGCAGGGGGCTGGGGAAAGGTGTGTTTCAGTTTCTTTAAGCGGGGTGCTTGTGGTTACAAGTGGATGTGTGGATTTTCCATCCACTGATGGGAATCCAGCACTTCTTGTAGGATGCCATTGGTAATTCTGGGGGGAAATGGCAGTTGTGAGGATTTGAGAATGAGCTAGAAATAAATACCCTGGGTTGGACCTTGGACCAGAAGGGGTTCCACAGACTTTCCTACTATGTAACAAGACAAGTGGTAGTACTTCCTTGGTAGGACAAGGTAGCTCTTAAGAGCCCCAGAAGCTGGAAAGGTGACTTCCCTGGGTGTCCTTGCTAAAGGAAGACCCTGAAGCTTAGGATGTAATTTATAACATAATGTATGATTTATTGCTCCCTGTATAAAGCAAAATACACTTCACTCTTGAGTAATAATAGACTGAGCTCCTACTCTATGCCAAGCACTATGTCAAAACCTTACTGAATTAGTTTCCTTGGGCTGCTGTAACCAAATACCACAAACTGGGAGGCTTTTGAAACAACAAAAATTTATATTTTTATGGTTCTAGAGGCGAGAAGCCCAAAACCAAGGGCTGGCGGGGCCAAGTTCTTGCCAAAGCCTCTAGTGGCAGATCCTTCCCAAACTCTTAGGGCTCTTGGTAGCTGTAGGCATTTTAGTTTGTGGCAGCATAACACCAGTCTCTGCCTCTGTCTTCACAGGGATTTCCTCCCTCTGTGTGTCTTCTCCTCTTATAAGAACACCAATCACATTGGGTAAAGACCCACATTTATTCTTAATTTGGTTATATTTGCTAAGAACTTATTTTTCCAAATTAGGTCACATTTACAGTTACCAGGAGTTAGGACTTCAACATATATATATATTTTTTGATGGGGAACATAGTTCAACTCTTAGCACTTACAGATCATTGCTTTCATCCTTACAACAATCCTGGGAAGAAGTTACTGTTATTACCCTCATTTTGCAGTTGAAGAAACAGACTCAGAGAAATGGTATTACTGCCTGAGGTCACTGAGCTAGATTAGCACTAGGATTCTATAATTGCTATTGAGGCCTGCTGACTCTTGCACCCACACATTTAATTCTGATGGAAGTGAGTTAATCTTTTTCATCTGCCTATAGTGATAATTATAGCTAGAGCTTTATTTCATAGGAATCAAGATAAGGGACTTCCATCACCCATTTCTTCATTCTCCTTGAAGATGTTCTTGAACTGCTTGAGGGACATCATCTCGTAAACCTTATTGGAAGTGGGTGACAAAGGGGTCATTCCAAAGTGTTTGATGGTCACATTCATGTGGTTCGAATAGTCTCATTAATCTCCTATTTAAAGCTACCAAAGTTTTCCTGATTCAGGTTTCTTATAATCAGATTTTATGTGTTTGTGTGTGTGTGTGTGTGCGTGTGTGCGCGTGCACACACATGTGTATACTTGGAATCAGAGCAACACAGCTAGAATTTTTTTAGGTGTTCAGTGGCCATGTGGTGCTACCATGTTTTTTTGGAAGTAGAGAAGTAATTGCTTTTTTTCCCTCTCTCATGATTTACACAACTTACGAAAAATAAAGATGGCTTGATGAGTTCAAAGAAAATCAAAATGTTATTCACAGTCAGAAATTTTCCAGCTGTTAGGAAAAATCATACGCCTTTTTTCCCTGGGCAATAGAAAAAACTCCTTGCCAGAGAAATGATGCAGTATATGGTGAAAGGGAGATTTGATTTCCCAGCTTGGTCACAAGTTATTTAACCCCTTCTGACCCATTTTCCACATTCTCATTCATAAAATGTGGAAATGAGTAAAGATTATTAAGATATTTTCTATGTCAAATTATTTCTCTAAAAAGCTTTCATACAGTGTTGACATTTAAGAAAAAATGTTAGCTACAATTAGCCATGAGAGCAAATAAACAATTTAGAATAAACACCCACCATTATTCTGATTTGCTAATTGTTTGTTGTATTGGTGATGGAAATTTTTGGTTAATAATAACGTATTTAATATCAATTATGTATGTATATGTAGAGTTTCTATGGCTATGGGTCCTTTTACTTTTTGGAACACATAGTATAGATAATCTGTTGCAGTATCTCAGATCTAGAAACTTCCATGTACTTGGGGTAGGTTCCCTGATCGGATGGTCCCACGCAGTATCTGGGGTGTGGGCCTTTGCCTCAACATTATCCCACCCCACTCTCTCCTGTAGGATGCTTGCTGGTTGCTAGTTGCAGTTAGCAGGGAGCCTAGTAAAGTCTCAGGGCAGGGCTACAAGTCCTTCTACTGGGCAATGCCCAATGTAGGCGGGCAGCTGGGAAAATGGGTCCTTACCCCACAATAGTGAAAACTTCTGATGAGGACCACTGCCATTCCCCAAGGAGAGCCTGCAGAAATGGCTGCAGGAGGGCATCCACATGGCGCTCAGAGTGCTCATCAGTGCCTCTGGGATGGCGCTCAGGCCAGTGTGGTGGTGCCAGGTAGGCCCCCTCTGAGCAACATCCCTTCTCCTCTAGTCCTCCGAATTCATGCTCTAATTCCCAGTTCCTGCCAAGGTCCGGCTGGGAGAGGATGACCTTTTAATAACAAACATACCAATGAAGCCACATAATGGGAGCCCATCAAGGTAGGGCTATGGACTGAATGATCGCCCCCCACCCCAAATTCATACTGTGAAACCCTGATCCCTGATGTGATGGTATTTGTAAATGGGCCTTTGGAAGGGAAGTAGGTTATGAGAGTAACGTCCTCATGCTGGAATTAGTGCCTTTATAAAAAAGGGACATGAGAGAGCTTACTTTCTCTCTCTCTGTTCTCTGCCCGGCATGGATATGATGAGCAGATGGCAATTCAGGAATAGGGCCCTCCCCAGCACCCGAATCTGCCATACCTTGATTTTGGACCTTCCAGCCTCCAGTACTATGAGAAATTAATGTTTGTTGCTTAAGCCACTCAGTCGATGGCATTTTGTAACAGAATCTCTGACTAACATAGGTAGGTATTCCTATCTCCCTTATATTAGTAAATGAACCGATGTTAAACTCCATTTATTAACCTCTGTAAACTGGCATCAGTAAATTATAATTTTACCAACTAGTTTTCTTGCTGTGTAGGGTCCTATGAGGCAATGTACTGAGATATAAAGGATCGTGTTATTTATTTATTTATTTTCTTTCATAATTGAGATTTTATTGGTTATTTTGAGGATCAGTACATAGGTATTTCGATTTATACACTTCTTAAAATTTGTGCTGAAATTTTAAAAGTCCTATAGTTGTGATTCTTTTCTAAAGTTATTCCAGTGACTTTCCAGATCAAAGTTTATAGGCAGATCTTCTTTAAGAGGATATCAAGTACCAATATCTTCAAATATTGATTAGCTGTTACATTATAGGTCCCACTAATTCACAATATAATAGATACACCACATGCCCCAAATTTCAGTCTTTTGTGGCACAGAAACAAAGTTATTAGAAAAACGGGACCACCAAGACCAATGAATGAAGGGATGGAGGACACACAGTTCGGTTAGGAGAGCCAAGATCAAGGAGTGGTTTTCTCTCTGGAACAATTCTTCTAAAAACCACATGGGAATAGAATTGACTTAATATGTTCAAGACATATTAAATGCAGAACTGCACTCCAAATTGCCATTCACTATGCTTTGTGTTACCGGTGTAGAAACTAGCCCTCCCCCAATCTGTGGAGTGTTACGCCGACACTCAAGGCAGTCAAAGCTTGGAATAATTCAGTATCTCTCTATTTTCTGGTTGTATCACAACATAAACAACATGCACATGATTTTGCCTCTTAATAAAAGTGCTTACACTTAAAAAGTAGGATGAGGTTGGATGCCCTCCTTATTAAAAGTATTTCCACTAAAAAACACCCGTCTGCAAAATAATTGGTAAAAATATTCCTCTGGGTTGTTCAGCAAGGGACACGGGGACCCCTGATAAGACATGATAGGTGATGTTCATCAGATCTGGCTTCTTTCTCTGCTGCTTCGTCAGCGGCTGGACTCTCCTCATTTTTACTTCCTCCATTTTCTGCCACTTGATCTTGAGTTTCTTGGTTAGACATTTCATCTGTTTTCCCTTTGCTCTCTTCTTCCCTTTTGTTTCACTCTTTTGTCTGAAGATTTAACATTTCCTGCTGCCATTTTTGGTTTCCTTTCCACTCTGGGATCACCAGGTTTAGCTGACAACCTTGCCGATCTCTAGAGTTCCTCCTTCATGGCCCCTTTGGCTGCATTGGCCTTACTCTTGGTCCTGTGGGCAGTGGGGAGGGCACGTGCAAAAGGCCTGGTGCCCAGAGCCTTTGTGAAGCTGGGCTGCCTGGAGGCTGCCACTCTTCCAGCTACCCCACCCTTTTCCCCCCAGTTTATTTAATAACGCCTGTTCATTCATTCATTTGTCCGGTCAGCATGTTTACTGAGCGATTGTTTGCTGTGAATTACAATTCTAGGTGTACAATGGTAAGGAGCAAACCAAAAGGAAATATCTCTTGCTCTCATGGAGCTTACAGTCTCTTGTGTTAAAAACAAGGCTATGTCAATGTATAAATGAAAGTTGAATTATAATGCATATTTTCCAGTATTTATTTGAACTTCTAACATTCACTAGATTTAGAAGGTGTGTCATATTTGTTTATCCTTCTATTTTATCTTTTGTATTTGTGACTATTGGTATTTATTTTGGATTATTGGATCCTTGTGAATAGGGATTTGTTTTTTCTGTCTTTCTTTGGTAGAAGCCTTATTATAACAAATGTATCTTATTAAACACTTGTTAATGATTTTTTTCATTTAGATTCATGCAATTTTAGCCTTGGAAGAAACCTTAACGATCATCTAATTTAATCCTCCAATATACAAGTATACATGAGACAATGGAGGCTCTAGGTGATAGGGTTGTTTTGTTTAATAAAATATTAGAAAGAGTTGTGGCCATTATTATTGTTGCCAGGTTCACATAGCTAATTTTGTCAAAATGGGCTGGAATATAGTTTTTCTGAATTATTTAATTAAATACATCACCTAGTAACTATTGAAAAATTGGTGTTTAAAGAACTTTAACTTCAGACAGATGTCGTGAATTTAAGGTCTCTTATTTCCTAGCTGCACAATCTTTGCTAATTTCTTAATTTCTCCGAGCCTTGTTTTTGTCACTGGAGATAAAAATACGCATTCTTGGGGCACCTGGGTGGCTCAGTTGGTTAGGTGTCTGCCTTCAGCTCAGGTCATGATCCTGGGGTCCTGGGATTGAGCCCCATATCAGGGTCCCTGTTCAGTGGTGAGTCTGCTTCTCCCTCTCTCCCTGCCCCACCCCCTGTTCATGCTCTCTCTCACTCTCTCAAATAAATAAATAAAATCTTTAAAAAAATATGCGTTCTTCTGTGGGTTTTTTTATTAAGCTTAAATAAAATATGATATATAAAGTACTTGCCATATAATAACTCAAAACAGACAGCTTCTGATTGTAGAATGGCCTGTTTTCAATATGGCTGCCAAATCCTGGAGACAGAACATGAAGAGGTGAATAGTACCTGAGTTGGGTTTAATATATTTTCTAGCTCTGTCTTAGAGACAACCAGAAATACTACTTCCATCTTCAAACTAAGAAATCTGACATTTGCATGTCACAGGAAGGAGGCAGTCTAGCCGGGAACGATAAGCACTCAAGTGACTAACTTGAATATTAAAAATAAATACTTGGCTTTTTATGTGTTGTTCCTCAGGAAGGTGAGTTGGATCATACTGGTTACAGGATGATTACTCCTTAAGCCTGCCATCGGTGGTTCACCACATGACAGAGATCATATTCCTGTCCTCTAGTAGAGCAAAAAGTAAGTATAAGAAGCATTACTTGAAACTATGAAAAGATAACATTATTCTTTCTTTTCACTGGAGAGTTTCATTATCTTAGACCTTTAATCCCTGCAATTGTTTGCTATCTTTTAAATAAAGAGTATTTGGGGAAGAGAAGCATAGATGCCTTTATGTTTAATAACACCTGATAACCCAGGCCTTTATTTGGTGGTGGGTCTTTGGCTGCGAGGAGTAAGAGGTATACTTGTCAAATGAAACGTAATTTTTGTTCCATTATCTTTTTCTATTCTGATCACTTAACCACATAATGGCTATTTCTGAGAAGAGAAGTATTTAAAAAATAAAGATAAGGTCAAATATGCCTGAATAAATAGGGTATATCCATGCAGTGGAATACAAAATGATCTGGGACCTACCTGCAATGGAATCCTTAAGAAACTATTAACATGCATAATTTTCTAAATTCAAATGTTAGTGAAAAATTTTAATCAGATTGTTATTAATATAAAATTTAAAAATGCTACTATAATTTAGGAAAAATATATTTTAAAGATGGGTAGGAGAGATGCTCATCAACTTCAGTATAGTGGTTCCCATAGGGGATGAAGGGAATTGTATTGAGAGATGGGACAAAGAGTCTTCAGTATACTTTTTTGCATTTAAAAAATATGCAATAAAAAGTACCTTAAAATAGGACTGAAAGTCATAGCCCTAGAATAAAAAAAAAATGGAGATGTTCAGACTAGACTATGTATTGGTCACTTTTTCTGTTATTTAGACCAGCATTGTCCCATAGAACTTGCTTCAATGAAGGAAATGTTTTATTTCTGTGATGTCCAATCAGGTAGCCACCAGCCACATATGATTACTAAGCACTTGAGATAGGGCTAGTGTGACAGAGAAACAGAATTTTAAATTTTATATAATTTTAATTAATTTCGATTTTAAATTAATTTAAATTTTAATGTGGCCAATGGCTACCATATTGGACAGCACAGACCACAAAGAATGTTATAAGCCTTACATTTGACTTCATTTTGGGAAAACAGTACCTCATTGTTCTTCATGATGAATGTAGGTGTGCATATTTGAAGAAAAAACAATAATCTCTTGCTAATATCAAGTATGGCAAAGGGCAACTGAAAGTTATTGGGATATTGGGGGAGGGTAGAAAAAAAAACCTTCCTGACTGTTTACATTTGTCAAGTGGAATGAGTAGAAAGGTCACTAAACAGTTCCACTGGGTGTTGATAGAAAAGAAAGAATCAAAGCCCTCCAAGTACTCACGGGGGGTCCTTCGAATTTGGTTACAGATTTGATAACTGAAGACTTAATTTCCCCAGTGACTCAACTGATACAGTAGGTTTTATCTTTTTCAGAAAATTAAGAGTAAATTGGCTGGCTCAATAGACTTACTGACTCTAGTTAGATAAGTATTTGCTGTGTTTATTAAGTTGTTTATGTAGTGCAATAATACAAGTGATTTAATAAAGATAAGACTTGAGATAAATGTCAACACACTTCCCACTCTGCAGCTGGTCCATTTCAAGCAGTTAAAATAAATTAAAAGATAAAATACTGCTCACAAAAAAATTGATCATTGTCCAAGGGAAACGTTTAAAATTGAAAGAAATCTTCCACTTTCGGCGCACAAAGGCATATGCATATGTGTAGGAAATGACCCTCTCTGTAATGTAGAGATTCTTTACCTAGAAGGAAAGGGGTAGGAAGCTGTGTTTTGTAGGTATTTGCTATAATGAGATAAAATAAAAAAGTACTTACAGTATTAATGACCAGTGTTATTTATAGTGCAGATAATGGAGGTCTTTGAATTAGAATACATACTATTAATTATGTTATTTCTCTATCTTTACATACATCAGGGCATACCTAGTGAAAGCTTACTAGGCTATATGATGTAGATGCTGTCACTGGAAGTTAAATAACATAAAGTGGATCTGAATTTTACCCAACCTTCTCTGTTTACATGGCTTTGAAAAAAAATTATGCTTTTCTTGTAGTTTCTGTAGACATAATCTGACATTTGAAAAATATAGTACAAAGGGTGATAACAGAGATGTATCTTTATGGTGGTCAAATCATTATTTCAGTTGTCTTCTGGGTTAAGGTGAATGAGATTCCTTTCCTCTGTTCTCTCAAATCACCCTGGGCAAATCTCTACCAATTCATTATGCCCTTACTGATTTTTGCCCTCCAAAGCCTCTCTCATATAGGCCTCTCTCATATCTCTTGGCATGTAGTACTTGTTCAAAAGAGCATTTAAAACACTGTTTGGTTTAGAAGTGGTCGGCCAGCACAAAGCATGAGGTTTAGGACATCAAATTCTTGGTTTGACCAGGAGAAAATAATTTACCATAGTTTTATTTTTTTTATTTGAAACTTAAATATCTTATTTATATCAAAACCAAATTAGATTTACCATAGTTTTAAATAACTCTACTCGAAGATTGCGTGGAATATTTAATATTTATAGTATTGCACAATGTGTTTTTCAAATGTTTGACACACGGGACATGGTCCAATGTCTGGGATGAAATGTCCACCTGCCCTATGAACTGGGAAGTTGGCCTTTCTAACCAGGAGTGGTAGATTGTTTAATGACCACAAATTCCTCCAGTCTATGTACCAGCTCCCTTTGCAATATGACTTTGCTGTTCCTTCCATCCAGAAGTGGAGTCTTTTTCTCTACACCTTGAATCTGGGCTGATCTTGTGATTTGTTTGACTGGCAGAATGTGCCAGAAGTGACAAAGTGTGAATTCTCTTCAGAGGATTTGCAGTTTCTGCCTTTGCATTCCTGGAATGCTAGCTACCCTGAGACTTCCATGGGAAGAGACTTGCTTATTGAAGGATGGGAAGCCATTGGGTGAACTGAGGCTTCCCAGCTGAGAGCCAGACCTAGTATCAGACTTGGGAGTAAATCACCTTAGGTCTTCTGGTCTTTCTCATCTTCTAGCTGACTCGGCCACATGAGTGAGCCTGGCAAAATCAGCACAGGAACTGTGGATTTATTAAAACAATCCACCAAGTTTGTAGTAATTTGTTGCACAGCAAAGGGTGACTGGAGAAACAGCTTCTCAAGAGAGATTTTTGAGATAGCATATAGAGACATGAAGAACAGGGATGCACTATTTTTCTAGACCCTTTTGTGTTTGGGAAGGATCTAAATTCCCTGATATAGAGTGATGTGAGTAACTTAGTAGTCATTGACAGATAGTGTCATCAGTACAGTGTTTAAAATTACAAGATTAATGTCCATACATCATTCCTCACTTGTCCATTTTGTTCTTGCAAATATATTTTGTACAATGTATTTTTTAGTGGTAGAAATTAAAATTTTTTCTTTGGGAATTATAAGAATGAAGTTACTTGATGCATGGCAATAATAGTGATTGGGATTTCCAGGGATTTTATAAATAGGATGACCCTTTTCTGTATCCTGATTTACACATATATTGTTCACTTGTGTATTTGTTAACCATGGGAAAGTAAGTGTGCCTGGAATGCTTGAAATACATTCATGCCTACCCACACTTCTTGTCATTTTTCTGGGTTTTTTTTCTTTTCTTTTCTTTTCTTTTTTTTTTTTTTTTGCTTTTGGTGGTCGTTGCTTCAAATTGCTTTGGGCCTCTAGGCATAAAGTGTAAAGTTTTATTCCCAAGTGAAGAAATTTAGAAAAGATTGAAAAAAAAAAAGGTGGAGGAAAGATGAAGAAGTAGTAACAAAAATCACTCCTTAGTGCATCTTGCTAGGAGCCTGCAGCCTAAAGAAAGGTTAAAAGTTGACTGGTGAACTATAAGCAGTTTTAAAATATGCTCATATTAGTCAATATTTCTCCAAATAGCGTAACAGTGCACAATTTCGACAACAAGAATAAGTATCTTTTCACCAAGTTGTAGGCAACTGAAAATGCTTCTCAATAAAACATTTTCCAATCTCAGCTCAGAGAAATAATAATCTTATAAAAATATAGTGTTTAGAAGGTTGGAAGAAAGAGCAGAAGATTGCAAAACTAGGCACAAGAAGTCTACCAGCTGTTAGAAAGTTCAAAAAGTCAATAAACGAAGCTAAATACTAGTCTTCTAAAATCATTTTTCAGGTAAGATAAATAGGGTCCTTTTCACCTTAAATTCTCATTTGACAGTATCCCAGCACATGTCTTGGCTATTAATACACTTGGGTAGCCTCAGAGAGACTTTCAAAAAGTGGTTCTTAAGATACTGGTATTCTTGTCTCTAGACTCATGAGTCATTTGGACACAAGCATTGAACTTAAGAGGTACTCACTCCTCACCGTTGAGGAGCTGGTAGAAAAAACATAATTATTACATTGAAGATTCAATAAACATTCTTTCATTTTCAAAGTAGATTCTCACAACACTATTCTAAAATCTTTCATGACTAGGTCTTCTGTGAGGAAGAAATAACATGTCTTCAATTTGTCCCTAAACCTGTGGTTCTGGTCATGCCCATATACCCCTCCCCAGATAAAAAGGCAGGGAAGTAAAACATAGAGCTCCCACAGGTATGCTACCCTAGGAGGCGGTAAGAAATCCTATTCACTAGACCATGGACTCTGTTCATCTCTCTTTTTTTTTTTTCCACATTAAGATTTCTGTGGCATTGAGATCGTTTATTTAATGGGATTTGTTGTTAGGAGAATTCTAGACCCACTTTTTTAAAAGATGGATGGGAGTGTTGATTTTTTGGGAAATAGCTGAGATGTTCCTCAGTCTTGGTTTAGTTAGGGAAGGTTAGCTGAAACTGAGGCAGGGAGTAGGTTTTCTAAATATCTAGATCTAATCGTATATCCTCTTCAAGAGGGGCATAGGTGTGTGTGAGAGTGTGAGTGTGCATGTGTGTGTATGCACACTCGTGTGCATGCATGTGGTGAGCTTTAGCGAACTGGTTCTTCAGTACTGAACATAATTTGTTAAAATTTTATGTGTTGTTTAAGGAGGGCACGTATTGCATGAGGCACTGGGTGTTACACACAAACAATGAATCATGGAACACTACATCAAAAACTAATGATGTACTGTACGGTGACTAACATGATAAAATAAAATTTTAAAAAAATAAATGAAAAAATAAAAAAAAATTCTATGCATTGTTTGTCCACTACATTTAAGGCACTCTGCTGAGGGTGGCCAAGGAAGCATTCTTAGCTTCCCCTCATGGATCTTACAGTGTACTGGGTTTATATTGTTTGTTCTTGTTGTTTACATTAAGTTATTTGTATCCCAAGAATAGTATTCCTTATTTGGAGGTACATATAGTTTTGAACAGTCACTAACTATAAAAGTAACTTGGTAACATGGAAATGCCGTATCTGTAACCAGTTCATAGGCTGTTGGTGCATTGTTTCCTTTGGCACAAAAGAATAAGTTAGTGTACAAACCAATATTTAATGAATTAACAAAGAGAACAGAATATCCTATTAAACTAGTATATAATTTATGCATGTAACTTACAAATGATTTTCCATTTATGCCAGATTAGGTAAGAGGGAAATTATTTTATTTAATCTTTTGAGACAAATAAGAGAAATTATATTAGGTCTCTAATCTTGCCATTACAAAAAAAATTTTTGGCACACAACCATGGCATTTTAATTAGTTTTTATTTCTATTGTAATAACTCCTGTTTTGTCCATGGATTTTGTGCTGGCTGGTTAAGTGACTCAAGAAACAGTTTTGTCGTAGTATAATAGTTTTGTTTAAACTATCATATACATAATGTACCAGGCAATGTCCAATTTAATGAAACATACTTTATGGGTGAAAGAACCCATGTAATATCCTAAGGTACCTCAGTCAAATTTATGATAGCCAATTCATGGGCAGGCACAATATTACCCAATTAGCAACCTTGGCTTTATGAATCAATTGCATTATGTATTTTTAGATTTCAGTGTCTCTTGTGGTCAATCATCTTTCAACATTGAGTATTCAAATGCAATTTCAAAATGAAGGAGCCAGAATCATTGAACAGCATGGGTACTTGGCCAGTTGTTTTATGATGCTGGTTATTGAGAAAGTTAATATGTCTCTGTTGATGGCAATCATACATTTCTAACAATGCTATCATCAAATTAAATATTATAGAAGTGAGCTAATTTGTTTGAAATATTATTAGGCAGTAATTGTCAGATACATAAACCAAAGAAAAGGAAAATATTTCAATCCAATTGTTTTATTAATCATCTCCTTGTGGGGTTTCCCAAGTATCTATTATATTTAATGAAGAAAATGATACATTTTATTCAGTAGAAAGCTGAGCCACGCCCACATGTCATTCAACCCAGCTTAACTGTACAAATTAAAAAAAAAAACTAAGATAAAAGTTAATACAGACAGAGAGGTAACAGAGACCTTTGGACAGAATAGTTCTGTGTCAATTCAGCAACAACCGTATTATCTAAAACAAGTTTATTTTCGGATCAATTTATCTATTGAACCATTTAGAACTCAATCCCTTGTTGAGTGGCTTTGTAATTATTTGTGTTCTCTCTCTCTCTCCATCTTTATAGCCTTCTTAGAATTAAAAACAGAGAAACATAACTTATCGGCTTAGGTAATTCTGCTTAACTTTATGATTTTCATAATAGAATTGTTTTATACAATTATGGGTATCTTATTTTTAAAAATACCTACTATGCTTTTCAACATGTTAGGAGATTTTTAAAGTCCAAAGACCCATTCTTCAAAGTTTAACTTTAAGGGGGTCTATTTAAGGTGGGCTAAATATTTAGAGAAATTTTCCCAATATAGAACTCTCAAGAATGCTGAAAAAAATTTTTTTAAAAATGTAAATGCATAACTGAACCCAATGGAACGTAAGGGAAATTTTTGGAAGACCAGAAACAAGGAGAAGGTGAGAACGCAGAGTTAAGCAAGTGTTGAAACCTTATAACATGGGTTACATCTGCAGGGGGACGGGAAGCAGTCTGCGGCCAGAATAGTGTGAGAGTTTGTTTGGAGACTGGTGAAGAAGGGACATCAAAAAGATGCTCAGAGAGGGACCTAGAACTGCCCCTACCCCCCCCCTCCCAAAAGGGTGAGAGTGTGCAGATTCTTGTCCATATTGACCTTAGCTCTGGACAAAGAGTTTAAAAAAAAATTCTCCTTTGTGGATTGATCCTCAAAGCCAGTTCACCCATGAGTTTGGGTCCAGAATTCATACTACAGTACTATTACAGGGAAAACCAAAAATAACTCGGACTGATAATATACTTGACATGGATCCAGGCTGAGATGGTCTGTGCTTCTTAGAAGAGGCAAATACGAATACATTTGGAGCAACACCATTTAAATGAAGAGGCTGAAGTGATCAGCTTTGAAGATGGAAGAAGGGTTCATAAATCAAGGAATGCAGGCAGCCTTTTGCTGGAAAAGAGAAGGAAATGAATTCTCCCCCAGAGCCTCCAAAAAGAAGGCAGCACTCCTAACACCCTGAGTTTAGCCCCGTAACACTGATTTCAGTCTTTTGACTTCCACAACTCTAAAATAATTCATTTGTACTGTTCGAAGCCACTAAGATTTTGGTAATTTGTTACTGCACCAATAGGACACTAATATATGGTGATTAGATAAAATGGCTTCTGGAGAAATAGTTTTAAGTAGGGATCTGATATTGGTCAGAACCACCAGAAAACAGGGAAAGGGATTTGTACTGGGATTGAGAAGCTGAAATCTCTCTTTAGAACTTGAAATATTTGTTTAGAACATGGCAGTTGTGAAGTACCACTGACTCTTCTAACTCATTTGGAGGTCATATTCTTTCCATTTTGTACATACAGAATACCAAGCTCGAATTCTAGGACTATGCCAATGTATCATACACATTTAGATTGACAAATCCAGAGTTATATAACCTAGCATTTGCTGCCTAATGGCAACATGTGATTTTATTTCCTGAAAATCAAAATGTACTAAATTGTTGACCAGAACTTTGATCTTGGGTACTTCAGTGTTGAAGAGTGTTTTCCCAAGCAGGTATAAAAAAGGGTAATTAGGGAAATTGAGCCCCCAAATATGATTTTGTACCTGATTTTTAAAGTACATACCAGTGACACAGAATGAGACAAAATGCAACAACAAATAAAAGTGTTGAGATATAAGAAGTTACATTTTAGTCCCTGATCCAAGATACTGTAACTCAGTTAGTTGCAGTAAGTGTTTGTCCCCATAATCAGCCGCCTTGCCATAAGATATAAGTCCACAGACGTACCAAGACCCCTCTCTGGCAATTTTTATACATTGATGCAAAAACATAGTAAGCTGCCCTTACCACCTATTTTTCAGGTGAAAGTCCTGATACATGAGCCTGACTGTTGGCTACACACATCCTGAATTAAGACTCTCAATGGTAAAGGTTGGTGAAAAAGCAAATCTCTCTCCCAATCAATACAGTTGCACCTGTCAGAAGATCACGTAGTATCATTTCCTCATAGTGTTTTCTAAATATTTTTATTTACGTAGATCTTGAACTTGGAATATATGAAAATCTCTTTGTTAAGGGGCACCTGGGTTGCTCATTCAATTGAGCACCCAACTCTTGATTTTGGCTCAGGTCATGGTCTCAGGGTTGTGAGATCAAGCCCTGTGTTGGGCTCCGCACTGGACCTGAAGTCTGCTTAAGATCTCTCTCTCCTTCTCTCTCTGCCCCTCCCCCACCTCTAAAAGAAAAGAAAAGAAAAAAAGGAAATGTGTAAAGAGAATTAGAGCTATCTCAAGACTCAAATATTCTACAGTAAATTTGGGTGAAAGAAGGCTAATTTCAAAAATCAATATTGCGAGTCCCAAGAATTTGGCTTTTCCATGTAGAATCTGCTTCTGATTTAGCTTTACATCCCCACTGAGTGTCTACTACAATGTCTGATCCTTGATAAGCATTCCATACTTGCTCCAAATATACAGTCACTATGGCCACAGTCACTGGTTGCAATTCTGAGTCCTCTTTGAGATTCCTGAGTAGCTGACTTAAGGGAGTTGCCAGGATGTTTCCTTAGAAAATCCCAGGAAGACAAGAGTAGGAATATAAATTGGAGAACAGGACATTTCTCAGTCCTCTCTCTCTTCACACTCAGTTGCTCTGTATCCCACTGGGGAGTGGGTTAGGAGGGATGGTTAACTTGGACCAGCTCATGAGGATGAGTGAGATCACTGCAAGAACAGGGCTTGTGTGACAAAATAGCTGAACAGGTATGTGCTGAAACATTAATGCAGCTACAATTTAAGAAATATGGACAATTATTTCATTCATTACTAGGAACAATAATTAAGTGTAAAAGAACTTTTAATGTGAGGTAGTATGTTCATGCTAAAACTTCTTAGTAAGCAGTCATGTGCATAATTAGCATTATAATCTTCTGTACCAAGGTAAGCTTCCTTCTCTTAAAAATATAATCCAGACCACAGAGCCTGACCCTTACTTCTATGAGTATTTTATTAATCAGGTGAGCATAATAGAAATGTGAAAAGTGGGGTGCCTTGGTGGCTCAGTCAGTTAAGCATCTGGCTCTTTTTTTTTAAGATTTTATGTATATATTTGAGAGAGAGTGAGAGAGACAGAGGGAGAGAGAGAGAGAGAGAGAGCACCAGCAGGGGGAGGGGCAGAGGGAGAGTGAGAGGCAGACTCCCTGCTGAGCAGGGAGCCCAACCCCAGGACCCTGGGATCATGACCTAGCTAAGGCAGACACTTAACCAACTGAGCCAACTGAGCCACCCATGAGTCACAAGCATCTGACTCTTGATTTTGGCTCAGGTCATGATCTCATGGGTCCTGAGATGGAGCCCCGTGGCAGGCTCCGTGCTCAGCGGGGAGTCCGCTGAGATTCTCTCTCTCCTCTCCCTCTGCCCTTCCCCCCCAACTCACATGCATGTACTCTCTCTCTCTCTAGAAATAAATAAATCTTTTTTTAAAAGAAAGAAATGTGAGAAGTAAGGCAATTTCAGGAAAGAGTGAAAAGTGAAATTAAGGACAAAAGTGCTATCTTTAAGTTTAAGAAAATTCCTTACAGGGGCACCTGCTAGCTCAGTTGGTAGAGCATGTGACTCCTGATCTTGGAATTGTGAGTTTGAGACCTACATTGTGTGTAGAGATTCCTTAAAAATAAAAATTTAAAAAAGTCTTTAAAAAAATTCCTTACAAGGGACTTTTGAAGAGGAAAACTGTAGCTATGTCATAAAAGACCACCCCCTTATTACCCAATTCAATGTGGTCTTTATATCCATCAAACTGTAAAATTGAAGGTTAAAAAAAGTAGTTAGCCAGAAAATTAGTCAAATTAATGAGTAAAATTTTTCTATTACCCAATAACAAAAAATGTGCACCCCACACATCAATATTTATCCCATGTGATTTCCTTGATCAGTAAATTTGCAGCAATCTAGAATGATCTAGAAGGTAGTTAGACTGTTCCTAGCTCTTATGCAATTATTGTCTGGCGGTGTGCCTGAGTCAGAAAAGGAAACAGGGAATTTGTGTGTGTAGATGTTCCTGAGAGAGGGGCGTGGCCTGCTTTCAGAGTAAGTGATGTGTGTTCATAGAGACGTAGCTGTATAGTATAGTATAATGTATAGGAGATCACCGCTTTCCTCAGGTGGCCCTTGTTGCGCTGGACTCCAGGTATTTTATCTTAAAAGGTTCATTGAAAGTATGGATGTATGAGTCTTACAGCCTCTATAATTATGATATAGGTGACCATGACTGTGAGGTTCCACCTAACCTTCATGTGAGTGATTAACTCATGAAGATTGCATTAAAAATTGTTTACAAAAATAGCCTCTAAGCACTTGGGAATCTTTGTCTCAGGACAACACCTCTTTTTTTGTCTTACTGTCCTGGTGGGCAGGTAAGAGTTTCCTTATGTCCATGTCTAGCAGAAATGCCCCTAGTGTTCATTTTAGAATGATATTTTTGTTTGTTCTTGGAACCTCCATCATCAGAGTCACGGGCCAGAATTCTCAAAACCTGAAGATATTTAGAAACAGTTTTCGTGTCTCCCTGGAGCCACTTTTTGATTGTGTTTTTTCACCTTTTCTACTCAGGCTCCCTTCCCATCCTTTTACCTAGTTGGCTTTCTCTTTTTGAATGCTGTTGGGTTCCTCACAGATTTTCAAGTGTGCTGTCCAAAACAGGATACATTCCTCACTCTGACTAATGGGGAGGAGAGAAGAAGAATTATGTTTGAGCCTTGCCGACTCTACTCCTATTGATTTGTGCTGGTATCATATTGACTTTTATCACAATAGCCCTGAATTGCTGATTCACATTCAGCTTGTGGCTGTCCCCTAGCTCTCTTTCTGCTTTATTTGTTCATACTTGCTTTTCCTTGTTATGTATGTGTTAGAGCCTGGTAATTTTTCCAGGGTATATTACCCTGTACTTGCCCTGCTAAATAGTTTTTAGCTGTTCCTCATAATCTAATCAAGTATTATTTTCTTTTTACAGAAAAATATGGGTATGTTTTATAAAGCACTATTATCTCTTTGGGTTGTCAGCACACTGATCTGAACACATAGCTGATTTTGCATAGCTTTTTGTCAAAGCCACATAATGTCCAATCACACGTACATGTAAAATAATCACCATTCATAGCCTGTTGTCTATATGTAGTGCTTGTAGAGTAGATGCTGGGTAAATACTTATCGATAGCTAATGACCACAGACTATTGCGCACAGAAACCATTCCCAGAGCTTAGAGGAAACACTGATTTTTTTAAAAAAAGCATGCATTGGCCTGTCTTTTTTTCCTGTTTACATTTAAACAATAAGGATGAAAAACTACAAGCCAGAGGGCTTCTGCTGTTCTCAGTGAATAACAGAGATGGGGTTTTGGTAGCATGCTCACGAGGTTTGTGGAAATTAACTTCACACCAGGAACTCCGTATTGAAATAGATTGTTTAAGAATAATTCTTCTTTTTGAGAAGGGTGAGGGATTAATCTGCAGAAATGTTCATGCTAGCGCTGTGCATGTGCTGAAATTTGTCAGGGGGAAGATAAATGGGCCCTCCTTGAAAAGTAAATCGCACCATGGCTAATCCCTTGGGAAAAGCTGGAGAATTGTTATGGTAGCAAAAGCAACCTCAGAAGAGGCACCGTCACTGTTTACTTAGGAAGGAGAAAGATGGGAGAAGACACGATTGGAAAATGAGATGAAAGCATACTTGACTTTCAGAATGTGTTTATTCAAATATACACATGGGATGTAATTATATCTGTGTTTGGATTCTTTGGGGAAGCATTTGTGTGCTTTAAAATGAGAGTCGTACTTAGGGCTGATATTAAAAATATTTAATAGCAGTGTGTCCAGACACTGACCAGTCAGAACAGGTGTGAGCGGAGGTACCTGGAGCCAGGTCTTGGAGCCCCCGGCCAGGGGCTAGATGTTAACCTTTTCGTTGCTGATCAAAGAGAAGGTGGGAGTTGGTGGGAATGTCACTTAGGGGGCTCAGAGCAGTGTGTAATTTCTAACATGTATAGGAGATACTAATATTTTAGCAAATACTGTGACTGTTCTGGGTATACCATCCAACTCTCAGCCCTCATTCTAACAGAAAAGTAGTAGTCGGACTGAAAAAGATTTAAATTTCCTCAAAGAGTTGATAGATACATATATTCAAGGGAAAGTCATGAAATGTCCATGAAATGTGAATATTGGATGAACAACAAATACTTTCTTTAGTGTAAGTATGTCCCAGGAAATATTTGGGATATACTTATACTAACACATTATTCACTGTTCATCCGATATTCAGATTTAACTGGGAGCCCTGTATTCTATGTGGTGACCCTAAATAGAATATAGTTAGCAGGAAATGTATCAGCATCCTATGGAAGATGTTAAATGAAAGAGAGGAGAAAGGTATGCTACAGGGGGCCTGGTACACTGGGATCACTTGAGCCTACTTGACAGAGAGCTGCTTTGGAATTCCAGAGATATGGCATGAAATATTGCTGCAGAGCTACAGGATACAAAGGTTGCACATAATAAAATGCTTTTGAAATTATACTAAGAGGAGACAAGGTGGCACTTGCATTTAAAAAGTTGCATTTCCCAACCAGGAAAAGCTAATTCAGTCATCATCAAATAGCATCCATCAAGTGCCTGTCTACATGGGACACTGTGCTGAGTGTTCTCAGAAAAAAAACAAAAACAAAACATGGCGGATGGATTTTGTCACCCTGTAACATAGACATCAAAACGAAATGGAATCATAAAGGAAATAACTTGAAATGTTGATCAAGAATTCATAATCTCCCTCATTCACCCAAAATGAGGAGGAGAAAAATTAGTCTGATTTATAGGGGAGGGTTTTTTAAATCATTCTAAAATACAGTTTTATTCCATAAAAACCTTGGTATATACACTGTATTGTAGATTCAGAAATATATGCCAGTGAGCAGAGTTTCTCAACCTTGGCACTATTGACATTGTGTACAGGGTCATTCTGTCTTGTGAGAAGTTTCCTGTGCATTGTGGGGTATTATTGGCATCCCTGGCTTCTTCCCACTAAATTCCAGTTATATGCCCTTTCCCAGTTGTGTCAATCAAAACTGTCTCCTGACATTGCCAAATATTCCCTGGGGGACAAAATTGTCCTGAGTTGAGAACTACCATTCTAGAAAACCAAAGCAGGGAGATCCTGAGCAACGTGGGTGGGTGGGTGCAGGAAAGTCTCCCTAAACTCACAAATGTGTCCATGAAAGAGTTAGTTTTAAACATCTGCTATGTGCACAAAGCCCTCATATTCAGTCACCACCAAGGGTATTAAAAATACTGATACTTAGCCCCACCTGAGAGACTCTGGTTTATTTGGTCTGGAGGAAGGCATGGACAGTCTGACATTTAAAAAACGCCTCAGGGGTTGCCTGGGTAGCACGGTTGGTTGGGCATCTGACTCTTGGTTTCAGCTCAGGTCATGATCTCAAGGACGTGAGATCAAGCGTCTGCTTAAGGTTCTCTCTCTTTCCCTCTGCCCTTCCCTCCCCTGCTTTCTCACCTCCCCCGCTCCACACACACATAAATAAATCTTTTTAAAAAATGCCTCACGTGGTTCCCTGTTGAGAATTACTCTATGGAGTAGTGGTCCTCAAACCTTCATGAGCATCAGAATTATAGGAAAGCCTGGGAACACAGATTGTTAGGCCTCTCTGCTGGCCTCAGAATTTGCCTTTCTCATAGGTTCCCAGATGCTGTTGATGTTGCTCGTGTTTGGACCACACTTGGAGAACTGCTAGTTTAGAGACACGCTCCTGGCCTCTCTTCACCCTTTCACTTCCACATCTCGAGGGAAGGAAGCATGGCTAACCAGGACATGCAGGATTGGTGAGTGATAGAGGAGGAGAAGGCCCATGTGTTTCCATCCCTGTTAAGGCCTTTTTTGAAGGGTTTATGTGTAGCTCTAATATGTATAGCACTTTAGCAAGCAATCCCCTTAAAGACCACTGCAGTGCCCTGTGAACAAATTTCAGTGGGTTCTTGTGACCCTCTTCCAGGCCAACTTTTAACCTGATAAGGTTGGGAACGTTCAGCTGTTTTCTGTAGTATAGCAAAGCCATCTGCTCCTTTACCAGTACCTGGTGGTGAGTTTAGCTAAATTCTAGACTGGGTTTTAAGAATCCAACAGTGCTCACATATCTAAGCATTGTTCTCCAGAGCTTGATCAGGCATGAAGCTGACTATTTGACCTTTACCTGCCAGACTCCCTCATTTATCTCTTAATTGGTTCTGACCTTGGATGGGAAAGGGGAATAATTCACTAGACCCCCTCTCCTTACTGAGCATGCCCTAATTCAGTCACTTGGACTTCTGTCTTGTTCTTCAGCATTGGAGAGGGAAGGTGGGACCAGAGGGTACATGTATAACCTCTTTGCGGTGTCCTCACGCAACTCTTGACAAAACATATAATTGTGGGAAGCATAATAAAAGTACATAAAATGTTAGGAAGCATAAATCTTAGGCCTTGGGGGTTGTGGCAATGTTAAGGCTATAAATGTGCATTCACATAGAAAATAAAAAACAAAGAAGTCCTGAGAACTTCCTGGAATGGCCAATCAATAGCAAGGCTGAGTTCACTCCACTGAGCCAGCTCTGCAAACATCACTTGGTATGGCAGTTGGGATTCTGACTCCTACTTGCATCTCTAACTCTCTCTCTTGTTAATCTGCCTTATATTTTGTTTCCCCACTATTGCTTGCCAGGTGATATTATAATTCCAATTAATCAGGTTAAAATTTGGCCTGGAAGAGGGTCACAAGAACCCACTGAAATTTGTTCACAGAGTACTGCAGTGGTCTTTAAGGGGATTGCCTGCTAAAGTGCTATACATATTAGAGCTACACATAAATATTCATATATTCATTGATGATGGATTGCATGAATAGAATAATGGACAAAGGTGGTTAGGAGAGCTAGTCTATTAGAAAAATTTAAAATACAACCCTACTGTCCTACAAGTAGAACTTGAAAGTTGCTATGCCAAGGGTATTTCTTATCCTCAGCCTTGTCATTCTATGCAAATTCTAGAAGACCCAAGGAGAATGCTAACCCTGCCTTTTCACAAGGGAAACTAATTCAGTATAAGTTCTCTTCCTCCATGAGAGATCCCTAAAAGTGAAGCATAAGACACAAAAAACATATTTTAAAAAGTAGTAGAGCTGAGCATTTATGTGGTTTGAGCAATGCACATCATCATTTATAAACATAGAGGAATCATGGCCAGTAATAATAATTTGAGCCCTAGATTGTTATTTATAGGAGGGTTTTCTTCTTTTGCTTATATTAAATTCCACCTAGGTCTAATTTCTAGAAGTTCCTCTGGACTTCTGAATAGTCCGATAAACTCATCTTGGTATGAGAAGGAAATTTATGGAGTGATTCAGCCCAAATTCTACCTCCAGGCAAGATCTCCCCAGGTTTCAAGAAAGACGGCTATTTAGCCTGTTCTCCAAGTTCTACCAGAACAGGGTCCTTCATCCACCCTTGTTGTCTGGTTGCAGTCCTTAATCACGCTTACCAGCAGGTATCTCTCTTCTGGCTAGCCTGTGGCATTTATGCCCATGTTCTCTGCCACATGGTGCGTAACTGCTCACTATGCATACCCTTTCCCCTTCTCTGCCTGACAGGGGAGCCCACCTGTTGTTTGTTTCCTGGCATATGGTCGCTACCATTTTTCACAGGTGACTCTATTAGTCTGAGTTCTCCAGAGAAGCAGAACAATTAGGGGGAGTTGAGGGAAAGAGAGAAAGATTTACTGTAAGGAATTCGGTTGTGCGATTATGGAGGCTGAGAAGCGCCAAGTCGGTAAGCTGGAGATCCAGGAGAGCTGGTGGTGTGATTAATTCTAGTCCATGTCTGAGTGGACTCAAAAATAGTCAAGCAAGAGAAAGAATTCTTTCTTACTCAGTCGTTTATTCTATTCAGTCCTCCAAAGAATTGAATGAAGCCCACTTACCCTGGGGAGGGCGATCTGCTCTACTTAGGCTCTGATTCAAGTATTAACTTCATCCAGAAACACCATCAGAGATACATAGATAATGTTTAATGAAATATTTGGTCCCGTCAAGTTGACACATAAAATTAACCATCACAATGACACATTCCAACCATTGAACTAGCATGCTCTTTTTCTCTGAATCTCCAATATTTCCATGATCCCCCTTTTTTTTTTTTTTTTAAAGTAAGCTCTAGGCCCAACATGGGTCTCAAACTCATGAGTTGCATGCTCTACCTACTGAGCCCGCCAGGCGCCCCTCCTTAGTGAGGAGACTAACACTGGCCAGAGCCTGTAATGACGGCTGGACCCAGCCCAGAGGCAAGAAGGTCCATTTCCCAGCCTTGAGGTGGCAGATCCTTCCTAATACAACTTGCCACCAAAGTGTGATGCCACCACAATGTTCCCTCTGCTGTGAACACAGAGGGAAACTGCTTGTGTAGCCACAGAGGCAACCACTAGTTTCTTTACAAGCCTCTGCAAGCCTGAGGACTTCCCTTTTATTCTGACCTGTATGTTTCCGATCTGGACCTCTGATCCAATTCGGGCACTATTGCAAACACCCGTAATGATCCTGCAGCCACCCTTTAGTGACTACCTCCTGAGTGCCAGGCCTTTTGCCTCATTATCTCACTCAGGGCCCCTACCATCTTGCATGGTTGATATTTATTATCTCACTTTCAGAGATGAGAAAAGTGACTCTCAGGTGAATAACTTATGTCAGGCAAGTGAAGGTTCTCTAAAATCATACCCAGTCTCAAGTCCAAAGCCTGTGCTTTTTTCATTGCCTGCACAAACCCCAGACTCAGGTGAGCAGAAAGACACCCGTGGGGTGGCCTAGTTTAGGCCAGTCCTCTGAAAAGATTCTGGATTATATGGACTACGATGATTGATCGTATTTAATCCTGGGAACTGCTCCAGACTCCAGCCCAGGATTATAACTGGAGAGTCAGTTTCCAGGGATGGAAATGTCTAATGGATGTTGGCATCCTCTACAGCATCTGACAAAGTGCCCTATACAAATAGGTGATCAAAAGATACTGATTGATTCATTGATGGGGAGGCGTGCAGGCCTGATGTAACACTACCAGCTCCTCTGATTCTGTTTGTGGATCAAGGTGGATGAGATGTCTTGGCATTTCATTTTTTGGGGGGGAATTGGCGAGATATCCAGGGTACTTACATTCCAGTCCTAGCACTGCCAACCTCAGTCTGGCTACATAACTCTCAAAATCTTGGGTTCCCCCCTTTTCAAAGGTGAAGAAGGAACTTTCACTAGAAACACTGTCTAGGTAGGTGACACGGTGAGGTTCTAACAGTTGATATGACATGAGTTCCTAAGTTACATGGTGACTATGGGGAAGAAGACAGAAGTTAGTGTCTCCAGCCTTCCATCTCTGGCAGGGGCTTAGGTCATCTATAAAACTGGGTCAGGATATTCACAGACCACTGACATGCTGGCAGCTGAAGATTTAAAGAGGAAGTTGTGAGGCCTGAGATGGAGGCAAACATGACAACAGATCAGTTCAAGTCATTGTGCCAATGGGCTAGGCAAGAGGGGCAGTGTTTCTGCTTCAAAGGAAGTAGTTGCTACTCCTCCAGACCCCTGCCTTGGGGTTTTCCCAGGCCTTTCACCAGCTACAGAAGCTTCCTTGACAAGGGGCCTTGACTGAGCAAGTTCAACCGAGGGCTAGTTCCGTGCGGTAAGCACTATGCCCATACGGCAGGAACATGGCGATCACACCTATGTTTATATTCTGACTCTACTGCTTACCAACAGTGAGGTGTGGGGCCTTCGTTTCTTCATCAGAAGAAGGGGAATAATAATTATTATTATAATTGTAGTTATAAAATAAATATTTCCTCCTACCTGGAATTATTGTGAGGCTAAAATGAGATAATAAACAGTGGGTGCTTGGCACAGTGGTTGGTTCACAGTAAGCCTATGATAAAGATGAGTAGCTATGACGATTGAGTGCTGTGGGGTGGTCACCACTGGTCCCTCTACCAGAACCAGAAGTCACACTGAGCAAGGAACCAGAACATTGATTTTTCCCTGTTTCTTCAGCACTTTTGTGCATTGACCCGTTTGAGAACTGGTACCAAACTCAGGAAGGGGGAGGCATCCTGTGGGGTTTTGAGTTTAGGATCTCAACGTTGGAATTATTCGTTCCTTCCTTTACCCATTCTTAATGCAATCAATAAATTTCTCTAATGCACCAACTTTGTGCTGCTTACTATACTTGGGAATTAAAAATGAAGAGGTAGTTGAGCCTTGAATAGGATGGTTGTTCGGGGTGCCAACCCCCATGTAGTCTAACTTTGACCCCCCAAAACTTTACTACTAATAGCCTACTGTTGACCGGAAAGACTTCCTGATAACATAAACAGTTGATTAAACATACATGTTTTGTATGTTATATGTATTATATATTGCATTATTATAATAAAGTAAGCTAGAGAAAAGAAAATGTTACTAAGAAAATTGTAAGAGAAAATACATTTACAGTGGTAAAAAAAGAAATTTGTGTATAAGTGGACCTATTCAGTTTAAGCCCATGGTATTCAAGGGTCAGTTGCATTAACTCTGCCATCAAATTGCTTATTTCTAACTTTTCCAGTATCTGGCACAATAGGTTATTAGTGAGTTATTCCTCAAGTGGAGCACTTGATTCTAAGTGTTGAGTTGTGTATCCCCAAAAAGATGTGCTGAAGTCCTAACCCCCAATACCTCAGAACATGACTACATTTGTAAATAGAGTCTTTGCAGACTTAACCAGGTTACAATGAGGTCATTATGGCGGGTTCTAATGCAACATGGCTTGTGTCATTATGAAAAGGAGAAATTGGACAGAGATCCACACACACAGGGAGAATGCTGTGTAAAGAGAGGATTGGAGTGATGTATCTAACAAGCCAGGGAACTCCCAGAAGCCAGGAGGAGGCAAGGGAGGATGCCTCTACAGCGTTGGGAGGAGCACAGCCCTGCTGACACGTTGATTTCAGACTTCTGGTCTCAAGAACAGCGAGGCAATAAATCTCTGTTATTTTAAGCCACCCAGTTTGTGGTACTTCGTATGCAGTCCTAGGACACTAATACACTAGGCTAGGAGATAGATATGACTAAGGAAAATACAGTGATGTGAGTGCCTGGATAAAAATATATGCAAAGAAAGAGAGGTGCCCATAAAGTCATGTTGGAAAGCTCTAGTGACTGAGGAGAGAAAAGGACTTAAAAGTGAGATAAAATCTAAGTTTGGTCTTCCAATGGCCTTTGTGTCAAACCTATCTGGATGAATACTGATTTACTGCTTCATCTCTGACCTAGAGTACCCCAAATACTCTGGCCAGGAGTAGTGTTGGTGACACATACATTGAAAATCAGAAGTGACACCTGAGTCATTTAAAAATATTTAAAGCATAAATACATTTCCAGTTGTTTGACACACATTAAATATTTTCAGTTATTGGATATTCTCTGTTTATCAAGCCCTGAAGCTGGCCTAAGTTTGGTTGGAATATTTGAATATCCATATTTCCTGGTATTTGTGTACCAGGTTACAAAAAGTAGATCCACGTGAAGTCCTTGGACCAATCTTTAAGATGGTCAATATATTTTTGTATGTTCAGACCATTTTTCCTTGTTGACTCCCTCAAACTGGCCCAGGATGGGTGTCCTTTACCCCCCATTTACTCTGTGCCCACTGAGAGATCAATCTGGAAAGGTCAAGGGTAGCTTTCTCTGTAGGCTTTGGTAGCCTTGATTTCTGAGTTTTTACGGATAGGACAAGACCCACCTTTTAAACAAATTACTTACATACCTTAAGCTCTCACATCTTGCTTTTCTGTAAGAAAATCAGCTCCACAAACTGATCTAGCACAAAAAGTCAGGGACAGAGGATTCAGGGTAAATGAGTATTCTAAGAAAAATGATTATATGTACAGAAAGTTACACATTGTGACAAGTGTCTTTTGCCTTTAGGATTAACTGGTTTAAAATTGATTAACTCTGACATATGATGAGCATTTTACACAACATTGCAAAAATAAAAAGTTACTTTGGGGTAGAAATATTTGTCTCAACATATATATTTTTTTGATAGAAAGGATGGACTTTATTTTTAAACACATTCTGCCATTTTCTCATATGTTTTTCTTTGAGTCTGTGGAAAAAATTACACAAATTCAAGTTATTTTTATAGACTCTTAGGTTATGGTGGAACTAGATGAATAGAGTTTAAAGTCAAGTGTTACTAGGTATATCCAGGCCACTTGGCACCTCAACAGGTAAACACTTTTTCTCCAAGAGAAGTGTGCTGTATTGATCTTATTCTGTTCCAATGTTTGGCAATCATATGAAATTTTAAGCATCTCCTTAGAATTCCTAGCTTTTTGAGGGCCAATTTCTACTCAAGGTTTTTATAGCTGATCTCTTATGACAGCTATCATTCCAAGCATTTGAACATCCATATTAACACTCATGTTTTTCTGCCATGCATTTTTTTTTCATTTGTGTGTCCAAGCTTATCCAGATTGTACATTTCTTAAGGTCATTGAGAGAGAGAGAGAGAGAGAGAGAGATTTCTTTTGTCTTACTGGGCTTTGTCCACAGGACATGCTCAAATCATATTGTTGTGGTGAAAATAAAGCCCAGAAATAATCCTACAGCTCTCTCTGCCAAAGAGGACGGGTCTTTCCTTCTCTCTCTTCTTGCCCCACACTGACACAAAGATTCTAGATGTCTGTTCTCATGAAATCTATGAAATGCTTACCTTCTGTCTCACCCTCTTTTCTCTCCAAAGGAATATGCGTGGGTTTTTTTTTTTTTTTTTTTTTTCCATTTTTTTCCCTTGACTCCTCACAGAAGCAGAGAAGTGCTTGACTCCTTGTGAAGTCACCTCCATCCCACCACACCAAGTCCTCTCACTGCATTAGCCTGTGGGCAGGGCACTAAAGAGAGGAAGGAAGGAGGGGGGTACTAGGGGAAGAATTTGGAGGGACCTTCTGCCTAGTATCCTGAATGTTCAAATATTATCTCCCAATGAAACCCACTATGAGACAGAACAGAGTTCTAACTTAGATATGCTACTGCCTCATTGGTGACCCCGAGTTGGTTGCTTGCTGTCTTGGAGCTTTAGCTTCCTAATCTGTAAAATGGAAATAATAGTATATATACCCCTCTTACCTTGTGGGTGTTTTCATACAAATGCACAGTGAAATGGTTTGGGGGCAGTGTGGTGATCATGAACCAACCTTTAAGATGGTCAGTATATTTTTATATGTTCAGACTATTTTTCCTTGTTGACTCCCTCAAATTTTGGTCCAGGATGGGCGTCCTTTACCCCCCATTGAGACTTCTGGGACTGGGATGGGCCCAGTTCCTCCTGGGAGAAGAAGGGCCATGGATTTAACAGACATCTGCTCTAAGAGCGGAACCCATGTTCATCAAGTCTGCCCTTCATAAAATGATTTGGTAGAATATATTGAAACTAAACAATGTATTATGAAGTTTTACCAAATTTAGGAAATAACTCCTGGGAGGTATCTCTAGAGCATTTTCCTGAGGAGGTCTATCTTACAGGACTTTGTCTGAGGAAAGAGCCTGTATGCAGCAACTGTTTGGTCCATACAGAATTGCAATATTTTACCATTTTTGACGCACAAAAATTGGGTCAAAATGACCATTTTGCATGGTTCAACCTAATTCATCTTAAACCACCACATTCTGCTGTGGATTGTGGAGTCATACTCTGGTCCCAGGGCTCTGTAGCCATGATGAGACTAGAGTCTGCTGAAGAGAACCTCTAGCTGTTACCAAAAAATTGTTTCCTCCTATTTTGCAAATCTGCCGTATGTCTTTCTTTAATTTAAAAACATAGACATGAAGTGTAGCTGCTACGTGTCTGGCAGAAATCTGTTTATGCCTGGAATTGGTAAATATCAAGATTAACACTGACACTGGCAAAAGCTGCAAAAGAAAATATGTAAACAAACAAAAAAAAAACTGAGTGGCTAGGCGGGTGCATACTCCAAAGAGTATTAATTTGCATAATAAATAGTTCAATACTCAGGAGATTATAAAATAGCAATTACCGCTGAGTTGCCATATTAGGGCTTGCTAACAAAAAAGACACTGAAAATGCAATGGTTTGCTTTTTACAAAGAAGTTCTCCTAAATTCTTTATTTTGAAACAAGATTTTATTTATTTTTTAGAGAGGTTTTAAATACTTGGCATACTTCTTTGGTAGAGAAGCAGAAATATCCTAGTCAAAAAAAAAAAAAATAATAATAATAGTGAAAAAAATCTACGGTTAAAAAGGGATAATGAGCCATTAATATTTTTTTATCTGTTAAAATAAAAAGTACCTGCTGGGGAGTATGTTTCCCTGTGTGAGAAGAGTAGGGAAGACCAGTGGGGAAGTATAGATTCAGACCGTTCAGTAGTAGGCGGTACACTCAGGCAGGGGGTAGAAACAGAAGTCATTACGTTTGAAAAAACCACAGCCTGTTATGCTAATAGAAAGGTAGGCTCTTTCTAAAATACCATCTGTGTTTTTTAAAATGACTCAAATGTTCCAGGTATTGTGTATCCAAGTGCAGTTTCCATTTGCTTGACATACTGTAAGCATTTACCAGTGGAAAAGAAATAGAGCTTTTTAAGTTAGTGTATTTTTGCACTAAATGTCACCGTTTAAATGCCCGTACATAGAACTTCTTAATTTTTCAATAACATTGGGTTTAGAGATTTATATACATACATTAAACCGTTTGATTAAATGTGCATGTATATGTATAAACATGTTTTGAAAAATCTTCGTTTCCTGCTATGGAGAGGATGTGGTGACATCAAGGAAAGAAATGTTCTGTTCAGGGTGCCTGGGTGGCTCAGTTGGTTAAGCGACTGCCTTCAGCTCAGGTCATGATCCTGGAGTCCCTGGATCGAGTCCCGCATCGGGCTCCCTGCTCGGCAGGGAGTCTGCTTCTCCCTCTGACCCTCCCCCCTCTCATGTGCTTGTTCTCTCTCATTCTCTCTCTCTCAAATAAATAAATAAAATCTTAAAAGAAAAGAAAAGAAAAGAAATGTTCTGTTTATATCCATTTATCCGGGGAAGATCCCTATTTAACGAAGCTCTTGTTGTTGGGGTGGCTTGATTTGTTAAGCTGGTGGTTGCCCCAGCAAGGGTGCAGGCTGGAAGGATGAGAAATGAGACCAAGAAAATGAACGTTCATTGAACACCTATTAGGTGCTGGGAATTGTGCTGAACAGTGGAAAGCTCAGTGTTACGCAGTATTGAGATTACATTACACCCCAAAATTAGAGACATCATTATAGTGCTCCCCAGTAGCCCCAGGGTTTAAGAACTCCCAGAATGCTACACAAAGGGACAATTTATTTGTGTGTGGAAGAAGCCTCCTCTAAGTAAGACTCCATAATTATTCCCCCATCTCATAAGGAGATAAATTTCTAATACAATTTTATTTTTGTATTTAATAATATTTATCAAATATTTTTGAAATATGTATATTGTTTTGTTAAATTGTGTACTACCAATACTTTAAAAAAAAAAAACTCTACCTGGCAGAAGGTTTTTTAATACTTAGTACCACATGATAACAGCATATTTTTAAGTTAAAAAATTCAATTTATGTGTCTTTTTCTGTGGTTGCAGAGAAGTATGATAATATAATCAATAGAGTGCTCTCAAATATTAAACACTTATTATAGTAGATAAAATTGTATGAGAAAAGAGGATGGAAACAATTCTACGAGACAAAGGAATCATAAAATTTGCAACTATTTGAGAAGACTTGGTTAAATCTCTTTTTCAATGGATGATGGTGGGTGTAAAATCACTATGGCATTTATGTCCCATTGAATTCATTGAAAAGAGTGATGTAAAGTTGCATTTTAAAATGTCAATATTACATCCTTTACAACTATTTTCACTTATGATTAATTTAAGACGTCAACTTGAAATGTATGAGGGGCACATAGTTTTTCAAATTTATGGGCATTTTTTCCCACCTCCTTGTATGTGTAGCCTCAAAGAAGATGCCCCTTGAAGGCTGACACTTAAAAGAAGTTTAGAATTCAGTTCATTTTCTTTTGACTATTTAAAAAAGAAAAAAAAAAGCCCAACTTCAATTTTTGATACATTGCAGGGTAGATTAAAGATATACATGATTTCATTACCCATTGTCCCCATCACTTCCTGTACTTCTTCTGTATTTGCTTATTGCCTTCCCGTAGCACTTGAAGTCAAAGTGTCCAGCACAGTGATGGCGTTTTCAGTGTTTAATAACTGTCTTTGCAAATTTGAATCAAATATTTATCTCTTCGTGGCCTGAGAAACTTTTTTTTTCCTAGGGTAACTTACATGCTCGGAAGATCAGCTCATGTTATTAAATATTTCTTTTAGATATTTCTGCGTGGCATTCCAGTCTTGTGCGTTAAAGCAAACTGAGCATGTCACATCCTTCTACCAGCACACATCCTGGCTTCCTCTTGATGATGACTTACGTCTTTTTCTTTACTAGGATGGGCTTTTCCTCCGTTGTCACATGTGGGGGAAAAAAATGTGGAGACGTGACTGCTTTTGTTACGGCTTCCTTGTCTTCCAGGTGTCTTAAGATCTCAGCCACTGTCGCTAGAATCATCTTTAAGTGATTACATTGACTCTGTATTAGCAGATAACTCACCTTTGGTCTTTGAGGCCTTTTGAAGTTCTAAGCTTGGAAGTTTTGATACTTCCAAATCTTCATTCTATAATCCCATTTGCTAATATTTCACATTTTGTTATTTAAAATTACTGTACTTACTGAACTGATAAAAATTAGATATAAATGCAAAGTCATCAAATCCATAAATGTTGTTGCCACGTCTGGTCTAACCTGTTCAGAATTGCAATTCTGCTTTTTTGCCAAAAGGGAAATCAAGGATGCCTGGAATCATCGGATAATCAAGCATCATTATTATCCAGTGAAATAAATTTCACTGATCCCATTGGTGAGTTGAGCACATCCCCTGTCTCATTCAGAAACTCCTGGGTTATGAATAGGAGGATGATCTGGTAACATAAGGCCAAAGGACATGAAATGGGAAAGGGCTCTCAGATATCAAAGACAAGTTTTCAGCTGGCCCTGCTGACAAGCTACGGTTCTCCTGCTTTACCCCACAAAATACTGTGTGAATAGGCACAGCAGTAGATTGAGGCACAGTTAAGAATAGCGCTGATGAGCTGGTGGCCTATATGAGATGCTCAAATATTGAAATGATTTTGGACCGGTTGGTAAACCACCACTGGCCCAGCCCTAAGTGCTCCCACCCCGCGTCTTGGCCTGAGCTGCCTCTGCTTTTTTCTGGAGCCCTCGACCCACCCAGGACCTGGCAATTCACTAGTTAGCAGCAGACTTCACCTCCAGCACCTTGATCAGCCTGTTCTCGTCGGTCAGTACCTAGCCCACCTACTTGCTAAATATTTAAAATATTATCCCTGGTTGAAAGTATCCATTTTGGACTCCTGAACTTCATTTTTGGCCCTCTGCCGTCTCCTTTCTTCACAGAAGTATTGGCCCCATTTCTCACAGTTTGAGAAGAGGAATAAGCCCAGGGTTGAGAGCGTAGATTTGATTTATGCACATTTTAGTGCATTTGCTACTTGTCCCTTGGTTCTGTGTTTTATGATGGTGGTGTCACTGTTTTCCTGCACCATAATTTCCTGGTGCACTTCACTGCTCCTTCACCGCACAAGAAACGGTAAGGGTCAGTGATCTTCGGCGCCACCACTTCCATTTCCTCATTACCAAAATTGACCTTCTTTCTGTTGTTTGAAAGGGCTCAGGCCACTGTCATTCAGATTTCAGGACTGTTGAACAGTAATAACAGTATAGGAGAGAACAGGCAACGACCACAGCAGCTGGGCATTGTACTCTCTTCCTGGAATCCATTTTGGATTTCTTAGTCTAGCCAGCAGGTGCTGTTTGCTGCCTTGCTCCAGCATGATATTTTACAGTAATTCCCTACTTGTCATTAAATCATTTCGTTGTATTTAAGCAGTGTGCTCCACTCTGTGAACATTTGCCAAGGTTTCTTGTGCTTTTTGGCAATTTCACGTTCATCACGCAACGCCATATGTACAACCAGCTTCGAGGAAAAATAATCTAGTTAGTAATTCCTGTGCAACTACCAACTGCCTTCTCATTGTCTATGACGTTGGTGACTGTGTGTGTGTGGAAGGGGCACTAACATGAAACACGTTCAGATAAAAAGAAAAGCGTGAGCAGAAATTAAACCCAGACCTCTTGTCTTTTCGTGTGGGGTGCTTGGTCTAGTCCTTTTTTTTATTGCATGTCTACTATAACCCCGCCCAGTACCACGTTCTGTGTGTCTAGTTGCTCTCTGAAGAGGAATTTTATAAATCAGAAGTGGGATATTGGAATTCAAAATGATCATTATTAGCTTAATAACAAGAACTTCTGTCAGGTAAACATTTATCTTAAGAGTGCAAATGAGTTTTATGATTAAAATCCAGCATTGTCACTTAGTAGTATCATTCTGTTCAGTCGGAAGAAGACAACTCACTGTGTTGTGAAAGGAAGCTGTGTCCTTTCTCCCATTTGGGCAAATGAAAATCATAAGTGTGTGGTTTAATGCTGTTCTTTTAAAAATATGAATTCCTTAGATTTTAGAATTATGGAATCAGGAGCTATAATGTTCTTTGTTTCCATTTTTTTAAACTTATTTTATTTTACTTTTTAGATTTTATTTATTTATTTGACAGAGACACAGTGAGAGAGGGAACACAAGCAGGGGGAGTTGAAGAGGGAAAAGAAGAAGGCTTCCCACGGAGGAGGGAGCCCGATGCGGGGCTTGATCCCAGGACCCTGGGACCATGACCTGAGCCGAAGGCAGAAGCTTAATGGCTAAGCCACCCAGGGGCCTCCATTTTTTTTTTTTTAAAAACACTTATTGAGTATCTGCTGAATGCCATGAAGTGTGTAGAATGTAACACAGTAGGAGACCAACTGTCTGCCCTTAAAGGATTTATGGAAGATGTTTATGTTTTGAAATCTCTTTTTCTTAAAGCGTTAATTTTAAAATTTATTTCGACTGGAACACAATAGCTTTGAGATTTAATGAAATCAGAAATAATTAAGTCTCCATCATAGAATGTTGTACATTTAAAAGCCAGTGGATGGTTTCTTCTAGCTGGACAGCAAGCTGTGATACTAAGTGAAATATAATTCGACCAAAAATTAGTGTGGAAAGAATTCCTTCTATAACTTTCTGAGTCTTTAGCTGAAGGCTTAGAACAAATGATTTTCCAACAATCAATTGCAACCTGTATTTGTAAGTAACTAATTTCATTTCAGGTTCTCTTCGTAGACACTCTTACGGTTCTATGATGAAACAAAGCTGAAGCTTTTGATCTATGATGTCATAAAAATACATTAGTTTTAAAAACATAATCTTCAAGTTTCTAAACATGTATTAATATGTTGGTTCCTTTTTGTAAATCTAAAAATATTCAATAATGACTAACAGAGTTTATTTTAATGGTACTCAGTATAATGAGTTGGTAATGATTATTCAAATATTACCTCTAGCCAAGAAACCTCTTTTACACATGCATTTTATACAGCTTGTGTGAAAGTGCATGGGAGCTCTGCTTAGGCAATTCTGAGCACCATTAGCATCTCTTATTTGAAATGGGGCTTTAGAATACAAAAATATAATAATTTCCCTGAATAAAAAAAAAAGAATTAATTACGCAACCTGAGGAGAGAAATAAGGAGCAAGCAGGTGTAACACCAGCTCAGGAGGAGAGAGGCATGTGTGCAAATGTAACCCAAGCCTCTGTTATTAAGGAAGAAAAAAAGAAGTCATACATTTCCTATTTCTAGGAGAGCAATTCCATTTATCGGGAAAAGGAAATCCAGTACATCTCTGCCTCCAGATTTTGTGCTTGGCCTACCCTGAGCCCCAAATGACTTGTAGGAGGGGAACGTGGAATTACCTGAGCAACAATGGGGATATTATGGTTCCCCAAAATGGAGGAATTAACTACATTAAACTAAAGGCACTTGAAAAATGGAAATATGGATTAATTTTTTTTTTCCCTGGCATGCACGCCCGTGAAATTTAAAGTGATAGGAAGAAATACCTTGGGTTATATTATTAATTCTCTTGACGTAGCGACTTTTGTCTAGAGCTAGAAATAAACTAAGAAATATTTTCTGTTTGCTACTTCCACTGGATGGAAAGAGCACCCACCCCCACCAGCCACAGAGGATGGGAAAGTTGTCTTATTTGTATGTTCATTATAAAAAGAGCAATCGCCACCCTTGCCCTTCTTTTAGGACTGCTAATACCTTCGTTACCTAAAGAGGACATTGTCCAGGAGAAGGAATTTCATCAGTTTGCTTTCTTACCACACAGACCAACTCGAGTACTTGGTTCTTCGTTTTTGCTAGCTCTGACCAAGAGCATGTATTCATTGCTATAAAACAGCAATTCTCAAGTCTTTGTTAATGTGTAAATTGAAGAGGACAGAAGACCTTTTGTCACCCTGTCCTTTACCACTATTAAAATATTTCTCATGCCCATAAATGAGGTGATTCCTATTTTTTGTCAATAATTACGGCAAAATGAGTAGTACAATGACTATCATAGAAGACCGTGTAGAGTCAAATCATACTTGAACCGCCACTGTTCCAAAATAAATATTTCCCATTTGTAGATTCAACCCCTGGGTCACTGGTATGATGCATGATTTTGTAGGAAAGCAATGCTACTTTAAATAAAGACATCCCCCTGCAAAACAAACAAAAAATCAGAAATGCTACCTTCAGATGGATCCATCCAAGCATGAATACAATTGGAGTAAACAGTGATAATTTGAATATTCAGAGAAGGGAAAATGAACAGATGAAGGGAACATTCATGAGTGATTTTGGCGGGTGCACGTGCCTCATGTCATCTTATTTAATCATCCCAACAAACTTAATGAAGTTTCAGACAAGAAGCCGAATGTTTGCACTATTCAGAATGTTTACCTAGGAAGTGGCAGTTGAATCCATTTCCATTTGAATATAATTGCTTCCCCCAGTCATGCTTGTCTAGTACCTCTGGCTGAGGGGGCAACTGGAAATAAGCAGAAAATGCAAGATTGCCATATCAAAAATATTTAGAAAATGACCAAAAATGAAAAATTAAAACAATTTTGTCCCTTTCCCACCTTTAAAAAAAAGGGCAAGAATCCCAAGTTTACCCTCATAGAGATGATGAACCCTCTGTTCAATAACTTGCACATTTGTGAATTTGCTTCCTTCTTCAAGTGAAAACAAACATTTCTAGCCAATCTAATGGTGTGCTGGGGGAAATAAATATAATCGGTTCCTGCCTTTCAGTGCTTGTGGTCAGTCTGATGAGGGTAGCAAGCACAGGCAGGAGGAATTCCATCATAACGACTGTGAGATAGATCAAAATCACGGAGTCACGTGCTTCGGGTGAATGCAGGAAACACAGTAAGGGGGGGGGGGGGGGGGGTCTCGTACTCATTGCTCAGTGACCTGGCAGGTGTCCCACCTCGGTACGGCCTCACTGAGTAACTTGGGCACTGTCAACTCTTTGCACACCTCATTTTAATTTCAATTTTATTCTTCCTCTCTCATTCATTAGTCACAGGAATATTGCACACATTGAGGAGCTGTCTGTAAGGGCTTTGAGCCTCTTAGAAGGAACAAATACAAAAAGTGGCATCTTATGACAGAACCCTACTTTGGGGGGGGGCGCCTGCGTAACTCAGTCGGTTAAGCTCTGCCTTTGGCTCGGGCCATGATCCCAGGGTCCTGGGATTGAGCCCCGCGTTGTCAGGCTCCCTGCTCAGCCAGGAGCCTGCTTCTCCCTCTCCCCTTGCTTGTGTGAGCAATCTCTCTCTCTCTCAAATAAATAAATAAATAAATAAATAAATTTTAAAGAGCTCTACTTTGGGAAGGTGTGAGAAAGAAAGAGGGATGCTCTACAATTATAATTGTGAGGTCCTAGGAAGTCCATGCTTTCCTTTTACATGTGAATAATAAGGAACACTGTCTCATTTAAAAAGAGAACCCAGCAAAGCATATTTGTGGCTTGGACTCAGACTTTCATGAAAAAGGCAAATGAGAAATCCAGTATATGAACAGGTCAAAAACATGCAATTGTTTTTCTCCTGGTAAACCAGAGTTTAGAATAGATCCCTTTTCATTGTTTTGTCCTGAGGGAACTTTGAGCTGAACCAGACCTGAAACGCCACTGTTCCAAAATAGAAATTTCTCATTAATAGATTCAACCCTTACTCCATAGACTTGCTCTCATAGGCCACTGGGAAACTGTCCAGTTGATATCTGGAGAAGTCTGAGCTGTTGAGCATATTAATGACATTGCTTTCTACTCTGAGATTTGGGAGCAGAAATATGGGCGTCAGGCGAAGGACCAGCTTTCCTACTGATAAAACTGGATTGGAGGACGTCGCTTGCCCCCAAAGGCAAAAGAGGCTTCTTCATACTCTCCTTTCATTACTACCCAAACAGGCCCCCCAACAATTCAGTAAACAAATAAAAACCCTGGGGAGTAGAGGGCTTTGGTTCACAAAATTCAAATTTCCATCCTGTCAGGGTATGTTATCCCCGTGTTTCTGCCCTGTGCTCATTTTCACCCCACCCCGAAGGAGAGGCTGCTGACTTGATTGGAAGAATTGGAAAGAGGTTCACTTGCACACAGGTGGCCTACACTCCCTTTGGCAATTTTGCTCAGAACTTGACTGACAGCAGGTGTGCCCATTCACCTCTCCTTTGCTTGTTATGCCCACGGGGGCAGGTGCGTCCCACCTACATTCTCCAGTCTCGCATTAATGCAGATAAAGCTGGTGCTTTCAGCCCTGACTGCCTTGTCGGTCTTCCAAATGGTTCACAACTTGAAGAAACCAAAAGAGTGAGTAACTGGTACTTCCTTCAAAAATTCCAGCAGCCTCCACGAGACACCAAGGACACGTTCCACCGGGCAGAGGAGTTCCCAAATACGTCAGGAGTGGGGAAATGTCCCAGTTAAGCTCACATCAACTCTTAGGCCCTGAGACCGATCAAAACTAGTCTTTGCCCTACATGTTGTTTCCCTCTTGACAATGCTCTCCATGGATGTCCCAAGAGAATTGTAGTGAAGGCCCAGCACCTCAACCTTATGGCTTTGAACCCCGTAAGAAGAGCAGATCGGCTTTGGTAAGGGCCCAGTTCCAAGTGCCTCCCCAGATCACCTTCAGCGTTATCTTTCACTTCCCTAGCCTCCATCTTTCCTCTCCCCGAATTCCATTATTCGCCCGTGTCCTTTGAATGGGGTAACCAGATACACTGTTAGAAATCTAGAAAAAAATCTCAGTCGGGAAGCCGTGACAGGACATACCGTAAGTACAGTTGGCAGCCCGCGCTCGGCTCCCAACTTGCCACAAAGAACATATGAACTCTTTGTGCCTGACACTTTACACAATATGCTCCCCGGCTTTAAGAAAACATTATTTCATGTTCTTGCTCTAATCAGTCTTGTCTGCCAGCCTCGAGAACGGAGAGCTTCCTTGTTATATGCAGCTATCATTTGTCCCGTCTCCTGGCTCTCTCTGCCTTCAATATCTTTGTGGTATTTAGTGAAAGTAATTTTCAGTTGGAAATCTTCTGCCCTTTCAGTAAGCGCAAGTATAGCACTTCATCAATGGCCAAAGAATTCTGAGCTATCTGGGATGTATCAGGACAGTTGATAAAACCTCACGGAGCAACCTATGATAGTACATCCCATCATAAATTAAAAAAAAAAAAAAAAAGGCAGAAAGGGCCTTTGTCAGTGTTTATCTGAAGCGCTTTTATTCTTTGCCCTTGATTTCCTCTTCAGAAAATTGATGCGCCCTTAAATTGAAGCAAGAGGCTTGACAGGTGATGGTTAGTGTGATAACTGCTCAGATTTCATCAGCCAGTGTTTTTCTGGTGGTGCAATTGTCGGAACTTTCAGCTAGATTACCTGTCATCCACTACATCAGATAAAAGAGGCAGAGTTGAAAGATGCAGTTTTGCCACCGTACCTTATAGGAAATGAAAAGTGCAGGTGTGGTAACAGTAGCAGGAAAGAAGTACAATTATTTTCTAATCAGGCTATTTCTTCGAGAAAGTTGGTGCCCAAATTGGCAACCGTGGGGCAAAGCCATGGCTAAATTTGCATTGTTAAATGTATGAGGAAGGAAATAAAAGGAATAGTCAGTCACGCTGTAGGTAGTTCTACAGGCTCGCCCTTCCTGATCCGTTCTTATTTGTTCCACAAATTGAAATAGTTGCGGTTTATTTTTAGATACAAGAAAAAATGTTCCTATTTTGGATACATCTCAATATGCTGATGTTAAGCCTGTATTTTGATCCGCTGTTAAGCTGTTTGAAACCGTGAGGGGAGACATTATTGCACAGAAAGTTCTACAGAAAAACTTTTCAGCTAAAAAGAGGGGCAAAGACATGTCACATGTTTCGGAGGCACTGTGCGATATAGTCAGAATAATTTTGTGACAAATTTTTTTTTCCCCAGATTTTCGAAGCAACACAAGGTGATGAATCAAAAGAGGAAAGACTCTGGATAAATACGTGTTTTTATTTGTGAGATTATATTGTGCACTATTTCCTAAACATCAGATTATACAGAATTAACTAATTCTGTCCCTTTTAAGCTGTCACTTCTTCAGAAGAAAAATAGGTATTTCAATACAGTTGTCCCATGAAGAATGGAAATTTGTTTTCCCTGGAAACTGGAAGGTGTACCTTGCTTCTTGATAGGCCATAAGAGAGCTATACACTGATCTTACCACATTAGATAAGGCCCCCTCGGATCCTCACTAGAAAAGACTTATTTTCAGAGTTTCCTGCAATTATCTATGATCGTTTATTTTCCAGAGTAAAATTTAGCATCCAAATCTGGCTCTCATACAAGGAATAATTGTTTGCTATTGGGACAAAGTAATGATTGTCCATAGCACAGTCACATACACAGTTAGACCTTCCCATTTCGGTTTAATTACACATATTCATCAGAGTAAATCTTACCAGAAAATGTTTAGCCCCACGTGAAGCCTCCTCTTCTGGCGAGTTTAGTATACTTTGTTAGGTATCGATTTACTAGGAGCAGTTGATACTTACCGTGTCATTTCTAAAATTTCCCTCCTCATTTGTTTTCATTTGGAGGTAGTTTTCTGTGCTAGAAATAAGACTAAATTAGGGAGGCCACAAAACACAAAGGCCAAGCATCTGGGTGTTCAGAGAAGAGTCTAAGATCTTATGCACCACACTCGAAACATTGTTTACCCCCAAGGAGAGTGGCTGGGGAGAGGAGAGAGGCAGATTATTAACTTTTTCTTTATACCTCTCTGTATTATTGGGCTTGAATTACCTTTGTAACTAAAAAGTAGTAATAAAATAGAAGTGTTGAAAAAATGCAATCTTAGAAATTGATAACTTGATTAATTTATTATATTTATTGAAATATCATTGGCACACAATATTACATTAGTTTCAAGGGTACAACATAGTGGTTTGACAATGCTCTTCCTTAGGCTCTGCCCACCACAAGTGTAGCTACCGTCTGTCACTATACAACGCTATTCCACTACCATTGACTGTATTCTCTATACTGTAACTCATGCTTGTGACTTACTCATTCCATTGCTGGAAGCCTGCATCTCTCACTCCCCTTCACCTCTTTTGCTCATCCCCCCACACCCCTTCCCTTCTGGCAACCACCAATTTGTTCTCTGTATTTAAGGGTCTGTTTCTGCTTTTCGTTTGTTTTATTTTTTAATTTCCACATATAAGTGAACTCATATAGTATTAATCTTTCTCTGTTTGACTTACTTCACTTAGCATTATACCCTCTAGGTCTATCAATGGTGAGACCTCATTCTTTTTTATGACTGAGTAATATTCCATTGTATATATACACATCTTCTTTATCCATTCATCCATCAGTGGACACTTGGGTTGCTTGCATATCGTGGCTATTGTAAGTAATGCTTCAGTAAACATAGGGGTGCATGTATCTTTTCAAATTAGTGTTTTCGTTTTCTTTGGGTAAATAGCCAGTAATAGGATTACTGGAGCATATGGTATTTCCATTTTTAATTTTTTGAGGAAGCTCCATACAGTTTTCCACAGTGGCTGCATCAGTGTACATTCCTACTGGTGGGGCACATGGTTCCCTTTGGTCCACATCCTCGCCAACACTTCTTGTTCTTGTCTTTTTGATTCTAGCCATTCTTAGCTTTAAATCCTGGCTCCTCTGCTCTCTAGCTATGTAATTTGTGGCTAGTAATTTTTTATCCATTGAGCCTTAGTTTCCTCATTTGCAAAATGGCATTAATCATAATACACAAATTATAGAATTATTATGAAGTTTAAATATATAATCCATATGAAGTGCTCTGCATATGGAAAGTACCCAAAAAACATCCACTCTTTGGAATAAGGAGGCTTGACTACCTATCACTAATTACATATGAAGAGTGTTTCTTGAGTGAAAAATGTGAACTCCTCTGAGTCTACTTTTTTTTCTTCCCTTTATAAAATGGGTAGATTAGAAGTGATTGTATCTGAGGCCCCTTTACTTCTAACATTTTATTATTCCATTCAAAATGTAGTTGGAAGAGTGCATGAATGTTAATCGCATGCAATATAACTCAAATTGGGATCTCAGCCTACCATGTATGTCGTTATTATAACCATTTGATTGAGTCTATGTCTAGAAAACCATGCCTTCAGACAACCACAGTCTGGATGTGACCTAACTGTTGGTTCAGAGCTAGGAGACCTCTTTAGATGATACTTCCCCACAAAAGAAGTCTCTGCTTCCACCAGAAAGAACAGCTTGCTATCTCTTCCTTGGCCAAGATCCCTACCTTCATGTCTTTAAAACACAAAGCCACTAACCTTTGGGTTAAGAAACCCAAAAGGTGGAGGGCCTGCGTGGCTCAGTCAGTTAAGCGTCCAACTCTTGATTTCGGCTCAGGTCATGATCTCAGGGTCCTGGTATTGAGCCCATGTCGGGCTCCAGGCTCAGCAGGGAGTCTGCTTAAGAATTTTGTCTCTCCTTGTTCCCCTTTGCTCCACTTGCATATGCACACTTTCTCTCTCTAAAATGAATAAATAAATCTTAAACCTAAAAGACATTCTCTACACTGTGAAATCTTGTCTGACCTCTCCACCTATAAGAAAATCTTTCTCCACCAAATTCCAAGTTTTTCATCCTGGCTAGAGACTTGTGAAGTCATGTGGGTCAACCTCTCATTAAAGCTCATGCAGTTTCATCGACAGGGAATTCACTGTATTTTGAAGTAGATTATTACATGTGTGTATTTTGAGCTAGATCGTAACTTGTGATTGATTAGCATAAATTATTAGAAAGCTTTTCCTCACATTGAACTGAAATCAAGCTTCCTATAATTTCCACCCTCTTGTCCTGGCTTGCTCTCCCTCCTTTTGTGAGATGGCCTGCTGAACCTTTCAAATTTGCCTCATGTCTTCTTCATGCTTACTGTTTTCTAGGCTCACTATCCACTGTCTCACTATCCATCGAAAGTGAAGTAAGCAGTACATGGTCCTTCAACAGTCCTCAAAAGTCATGGCTGCATACCTGTCATACTTTGGACTTTCTTCCCACGTACATGTTGATGTGCTCTTATAAAGTATATTACTGACAGAGCTCTACTACAGAAATGCTCTGACAAGTATCAAATATAGGGGGGGCAATGATCTCTCTCCCTGAGCACAATATTTCCATCTAGGGCTACATGTGTTGTTTTTTTTTTTTTATTTTGCCAGCATTCTCCAAATTGCCACTCATAGAAATCTTATTGTTTTTAAAAAAGAAGTTAGTTTGGCCTAACTGGGTTTTGGTGAACCCATTTTCTTTTTTGTTAATCATCACTTTCTTTTTTATGCATGGACAGCCATCTGTTTAATGATCTATTTTAAAATATTTTCTTGCTGAAGCAATTAGACTTCCATAGGCAAAAAAAAAAAGAATCCTGATCTAATTTCACAACTTATACAAAAGTTGACTCAAAATGGATCATAGAGTTAAATGTAAAATGCAAAGCTATAAAACTTTCAGGAAACAATGACAACAAAAACATAGGAAACAAAAATCTTTGGGACCTGGGACTGGGGAAGGGATTCTTAGACTTGATACTTCCAGAAGCATGATCCAAAAAAGAAAAAATTAATAAACTGGATTAAAGAGTTTGCTCTGTGGAAGTCCCTGTGATATGAATGAAAAGATAAACCACAGCTGAGAAACTATTTGCACACCATACAGCTGACAAAGGGCTTGTGTCTAAAATATATCAGTAATTCTCAAAACTCATAAGGAAAAATAAATGAAGACAATTAGAAAATGAACATAAGACATGAAGTGACATTTATTTCACTGGAAAATATGTATCAATGGAAAATAAGCACATGGAAATGTTCAACACCATCAGCCATTTGGGAAATGCAAATTAAAACCACAGTGAGATGTCACTCTGCTTCTATCAGAATGGCTAAAATAAAGAATAATGATAACCTTAAAAGCTGGTGAGGATGTGAAGAAACTGGGTCAGTCACACATTTCCAATGGGAATGTAAAATGGTACAGCTACTCTAGAAAAAGTATGACGATTTCTTAAACTAAACAAGTACGTATCCTATGGGCCAGCAGTTATGCTCTTAGGAATTTATCCCAGAGAAATGAAAACATATTTATACTAAAACCTATACATGAATATTCATAGTAGTTTTATTTGTAGTAGAATCTCGAAGAAACTCAAATATCCTTCAGCGAATGAATGGTTAAACCCTCTGTGGTACTTCTGTACTGTGAAATACTACTCAGCAATCAAAAGTAACTATTGACACAGTTTCCTTTTGAAACGTGACGTGGCCATGTCACAGAGTTTGGGACAATGGGATAACAAGATATATATATCCTTAAAGGCAGAAATATGCCTTTTAACCTTCCTGCTGGCTGGATTGTTAATGGGATGGCTGGAGCCCGAGCTAACATCTTGGACCATGTCGTTTAAGCCTTGTGTAGAGGACAACAGAGCTATATGATAGAGGAAGCCTAGGAACCTGATAATGACAGAACTACCATACCAACCCTGGACTACTTCTGAATCTCTTTTATTTGAGTGTGGTATAACCAGTAAGGGTAAGTCATCTTTATTTGGGGTTTTCTGTCTCTGGCAGATGGATCCAAACATAGCAGATGCAAGATGCACATACAGGGAACAGAAAGAAGAGCAGTATGACTGGAATATAGTAGCAAGGAGAGAGTAGAAGATGAAGTCAGGGAAGTGACTGAGCCATATAAAGGGAAGAGTTTTATTTAAAGTGAGATGGAAAGCCATTTTGAACAGCCATGTTTTGAGTAGGAGAGTGCATGATCTGATTTACATTTTAAACATTTACTTTGCTGCCATGTGGCAAATGTGAAGCATGGAGTCTAGTTATAAGCCTGTTGACATAGTCTAGGCAAGAGAGACTGAGGGAATTCCATAGATTTGGGGGATATCTTTTAGAGACAGAGTTAATCAGGGGAAGGACTCCCAGAGCACAGTCTTGAGGCATAGGAGCAAAATGGAGGGTCCCAAGAGCTAGTTGTAGTGAGGGAGTGATCAGGGAAGCTTCTCTGAGGAAGGTCTATGGTGAGACATGCAGGGCGAGTGGGGGGAAGTCAGGCCATTGGGCATAGGGTAATAATGAAAGTGTCCCAGGCCCAGAGAGTAACATGTGCAAGCACATGAAACCATTCAAGGACCTGATAGAGATGGGGAGATGATCAAGATTCAGATTTTGGTGGGAATAAGAAGGAATTTGAGCATCATCCTAAGGATAATGGGGAACCATTAAAATGTTTTGGGTTTTTTTTAAGGATTTTATTTTTAAGTAATCTCTACACCCAACATGGGGCTTGAACTTACAACCCCAAGATCAAGAGTCACATACTCTACTGACTGAGCCAGCCAGACTCCTTGGGAACCATTAAAATGTTTCAGCAAGGGTGTGACTCAATCCAAAGAATCTAAGTAAGATAGTGGCAAAGAGCATGGACTCTGGAGCCAGACTACTTGGGCTTAAATTTCAGATCCACTGCTTTGTAGTGACAGGACTTGGAGAAGTTACACAGATACTTGGTGCCTTTGTTTTTTCACTTGTAAAATGGGGATAATAATAGAACCTATTGTATAGGATTCCTGGGGGGTTTAAATGGATGTAAAGTACTTAGAGCATGTCCAATAAAGTTAAACTACTTTTATTAGATTTGAATAACTAGGGGGGAAAAGTGAGGCCAAGTTGCAATATTCAGATGGAAAATAGTAGTGGCCTACAAGGGGATGGTGGAAATGGGTTCTGGCAAAACTGAATGTTTCAAAAAAATATTGAGATATTAGTGTCGGTAGCCCTTTGTGGTTGATTGGATAAGTTTGGGTGAGAAAGAAGTCAAGAGTGACATCCAGATTGATGACTGGGGCAACTGGCAAGAAGATCATGTTCTTCTCTGAGAAAGGAGTGGAGGATGAATTCAGTAGGGACATGTTGAATTTGAGGGACCTGTAAATCATCAGAGGGGAAAGGTCCAAAGGTATCTGAATTCAGGAGACAGCTCTGGGCTAGAGTTCCACATAGACATCTTTTTTTTTTTTACATTTTTAAAAATTTTATTATGTTAATCACCATACATTACATCATTAGTTTTCGATGTAGTGTTCCATGATTCATTGTTTGTGTATAACACCCAGTGCTCCATGCAGTACGTGCCCTCTTTAATACCCATCACCAGGCTAACCCATCCCTCCACGCCCCCCTCCCCTCTAACACCCTCACTTTGTTTCTCAGAGTCCATAGTCTCTCATGGTTCGTCTCCCCCTCCGATTTCCCCCCCTATTTTTCCCTTCCTACTATCTTCTTTTTTTTAAACATATAATGTATTATTTGTTTCAGAAGTACAGGTCTGTGATTCATCAGTCTTACACAATTCACAGCGCTCACCATAGCACATACCCTCCCCAATGTCTATCACCCAGCCACCCCATCCCTCCCACCCCTCACCACTCCAGCAACCCTCCGTTTGTTTCCTGAGATTAAGAATTCCTCATATCAGTGAGATCACTTGATACATGTCTTTCTCTGATTGACTTATTTCGCTCAGCATAATACCTCCAGTTCCATCCACGTTGTTGCAAATGGCAAGATTTCATTCCTTTTGATGGCTGCATAATATTCCATTGTATATATACACCACATCTTCTTTATCCATTCATCTGTCGATGGACATCTTGGCTCTTTCTATAGTTTGGCTATTGTGGACGTTGCTGCTATAAACATCAGGGTGCACGTACCTCTTCGGATCACTACATTTGTATACTTAGATATCATTTGAAAATAGACTTCGTATTATGGATGGAAATTGAATTCAGGGCAGGAGATAAGACTATCAAGTAAGAACATGAGAAGAAAAGAGCATCACAACCCAAACCCACTAGATCTCAGGACACACTGTTTGGCGGGATATACGGGGGTGAGCAGCAGTTTGTAAAACATAAGGTAAGTCTGTTGCTTCTTGCAAGGTCATTTTTACTTGATGGAACTTAAGATGCTTTTGTTCCATCATTCCGTGAGTATCTACTGGATACCTAAAGTGTGCCAGGCACCCCCTTCCTTCATGAACTTATATTCTAGTAGGGATGGGCGAAGTAATTTGACACTCTACGTAGTATATTAAAAGCTGTTACGTACCACGAAGAAAAATAAAGCAAGGAAAGTAGATGGGGAATGCCAGATCAGGGCTCAAGGGCAGTTTATAATTTTAAATGAGGGCAGGAAAGTGCTGTCTGTGGCTTGAAGAGGGTAAAGGAAGTCATAGAGCTACCTATGGAGAGAATATTCCAGGCAGAAGAAACAAATGCAAAGCCTCTACGGTAGGAGTGTATCTAGAGTGTTGGAGGAATAGCCAGGAGGACAATGTGGGAGTGGGGAAAGGTATTTTGGGGAGGAATAGCGAAGGAGGTCAGAGAAGTGGCAAGGAGTCAGATTATGTGGGGCCACACTGACCATTGTAATGTTGATTGATACTCTGTAAAAATTGGATGCCATTGGCTAGGGGCAGGGGCTGAGGTTTGTCCAGATAGACAAGATCTGACATAATTTTAAACAAGATTACTCTAGCTGCCCTGTGACGACTAGAAATATTTGGAGTGGAGTGTGAGAGAAAGAGAGATCGTGAATGGTTACACTTTGAATCATGGCACACTCTCATCTTTGGTCCATGTAATACCACTTTTTTGCTTTATTTATTTGCACTCCTATTTCCTTCTCATTCCTCTCTTTCAATAGGCACCTCTAATGTAACGTCCCTCAATATCTTCCTCTCTTCCCTCCCCTTTTTCCTTCCTTCCTTCTTGAAACATTGTACCCTTACTAAGAGGCAGCAGTTGGTGTTCAGCATCTGAGCTCCAAAGATGAACAACAAGCCAAGAGTTCAATGGAGTGACAGGCAAATGATAACACCGAAGTGCACAATATGCTTCCATTTGGAAGTTTGTATAATGTGCTGTGAGAGCATAGCTGACGGAGCCTTTAACTGCTGTAGAGAATAGAATAATGGTGAGGGGTGCTTCACAGGGGAGATGATGTGTTATTGATACAAAAAATTCTCTCATGGTCTTTTACTTATTACATTGTTATGCTGTTAATTTCATTGGACAGCAAAGATAAATTGTCTACATGCCATTCCTTGAACCTGAAATTGTTCTTTAAAAAAATACTATATATTTAAAAACTCAATACAATCATGTGATAAAAATTCAAACAGTACAGAGGAAACTCAGTGAAAAGTCTTTCTCCTTTCCATCCTAATATCAGTTTCTCTTCCCCGGAGGCAACTACTCTCATCACTTCTTGTTTACATATGTACATAATATCCTCTCCCCAGCCTGGTAATTACAGTGGTATTTTCTGCTCCTCATTTCTTTGGAACTGTGGTAGCTTATCTGGGTCTTAGGGAACAAAGCAAGGTTTGCTAGACAGAGAAGGGCAAGGCCGGCATTCCATGCAGGGTGAACAGCCTGTGCAAAGGCATGAATGTAACTGGGACACTCCATTGTTGAAGACCTTGGAATGGAAGAGTGAGTAGTTTTGAATGGCTAGAGCATGGATGGTTGGGGAAAAGGCAAGAAAACTCTCTCTGGGTAAATCCAAAGTGAGTGTGTAGACCAATAAAACAAAGCCGTATGTATGAGGAACTTATCATTTGCTAAGGGTGGAATCTCAAATTGGTGAGAGAAAAGATGTATTATTCAATAAGCAAAGCTGGGGCAATGGTAAGGCCATCCAAAAAAGTTAAGTTCAATTCCTTCTTTTTATCCTACTCCAGGATTATCTCCAAAAGTTCCAAAGATTTAAAAAATGAAGCTATAATAGTGGAGAGGACAACATGAGAGAATCCCTTTATAACTTTGGAGTGAGAAAGGCCTTTGTAATTATGACTAAAGTCTAAAGACTGGAACAAAAATATAGATAAATTTATAGAAAAATAAATTTTAAACTTCTGAATGGAAACAAAACAAAAACACTAAGCAAATCCAGAGAAAAATGACAAGACAGGAAAATGATTGCCTGTCATCCAAATAGCTAATTGCCTTAATATGAAAAATAGGTTCCTACAGGTGATTAAAAACCCAACAAGAAAATGAGGAAAGGATATGAATGAACAGCATTTCACAGAAAAGGAATGGCTCTTAAACATGAAAAAATGCGCAGCCTCACTCAATATAAAAGAAAAGCAAAGTAAAACCACACCAAGATACCATAATTTACCAGAGTGTATAATCAAAATTCCAGATTTTCCAAAATGCAGAAATTTATTAACATTTTGTTTTCAAGGCTGTGGGGAAACAGGCTGTTTCAGACACTGCTGATAGCAGTGTAAAAACTGATGTAGCATCTACGGAAGAAAGTTCGGCATTATCTTTCAAAGTAACAAATGCATATGTCCTTTGACCTAGCAATCCTGCTTCTAGGGTTTATTCCTACAGATAAACATGTACATATGCAAAGTCCCATATGTTCAAGGTTATGTACTGCAGCATTGTTTTTCCTAGCAAAAGACTGTGTCAACCCAAATGTCTACCAATAGGGAACTGGTTAAGATAGCCATGGTCTATCTATGCAATCAAATGCAAGAATTGAGCAATCTCTCCGTTTATCAATATAGATAGAGTTCTAAGATACATGAAGAAAAAAAGCAATGTGCTGAACAGTATGTACAATAATGCTACCTCTTGTTTTAGGAGAGAGAAGACAAATGTATATTCATCTTGCATAAAACATTACTTCTACAAATAATTATACAAAGAAACTAATAAAAATTGTACTGTTTGGAAGGTTGTAGGAACTGCTGAATGGGGACAGTGGTAGAAGCAAATGTTTGTACTGTGTATGTCTTAACATTTGTTGATTTTTAAATTATGAAGATACATTAGCCATCCAAGAATTTTTTTAAAGGGTTTACCTCCATCTCATTCAGCATTGCAAATGATACTTTAATTATTATCTATTTATGCATTTCAGTCATTGGGGTTTTGCATTTACTTGTTTTTGTTTTTGTTTTAACCCATGGTTACTTTGTAAGTTTTAGTCCTAGAATAAAATCACAAAGAAAGACTCTGCCCATAGCATTTTCCATGCATTGCAATACAAGGAGGATTGGAAATTACAGGAGGAATGGTATTTTTGATGTGCTCTGCACTATGGCCAACACTTTTTGGTAACCTGACACTTCCTGGGGTGGAAGGAAATTTCCAGGACATAAAAATGATTGGAGTTCCTGTTCAGGGTCAACATGCTTTTTTTTTTTTTTTTTAAAGGTTTTATTTATCTGACAGAGAGAGACACAGTGAGAGAGGGAATACAAGCAGGGGGAATGGGAGAGGGAGAGCAGGCCTCCCACAGAGCAGGGAGCCCCATGTGGGGCTCGATCCCAGGACCCTGGGATCATGACCTGAGCTGAAGGCAGACGCTTAAGGACTGAGCCACCCCCACCCAGGCGCCCCAACATTCTATACTTTCGTTCTAAACTAAATAACTTTCAAATATCCCCAAGAATCCAGGATGGTTAGGAGTGATCACTTTTAGAGTTGTAAGGCAGAATTCGCTCCAGCTCTTTTCCTCGAAGAAGATCATGCTCTAAGGTAACATGGAGATTATAAAGAAAGAAGCCCCCCCCCCCCCCCACCCCCTTTTGGAAATGTAGAAAATCAGTCAAATACACTAGTAGTGAAAGCTCTCATGTTACACTCATATTCTGATTTAAAATTTAGCCCTAAGTTTGTACCACGTACCTTTTTGCTTTGTTTTTTATAGGCTTAGGAGGGCAATTGATTCCGATAACTTCAGACTGATCCTCTATAAGCCCTCTCCCTGTGGGAAACTATAATAAGGGTGGTGGACTTTCTTTGTCTCTGATGATATTATAAAATTACCCTTTTGTTTTTATCAACAGAAAAACACATATAACTAGAACCTCCTCCCAGTTGATCTCTTAGGATCCATCTTTTATACTTCCTAAGCTTAACAGTAGCTACTTGACTCTTGAAATTAAGTGATGCAGTGGATACTGCATATAATTATGTACTTACTGAGCCTTAGAAATCTTTCATACTTTCAGGGATTTTAATAAAATTTAAAACATGAGACAGTTCATTTTAAGAGCTGTTTGGTAAGTAGCTGTTCTGTATTTACCATGTTCCCCTCTGCCCATAACCTTCATCCACAGTCCTAATGCTTTCTACCCCCTTCCCAAGCACTATGCTTATGACAGGCCTCCAAGAGCTAATGACAGTGTTTATGGGCAGGGCTTCGGTTCTAAAATTTCTGAGTCAAAGAGCAATACCAGAGAAGGAGTGATACAAGATAGACCAGGATTTCCAAAGTTCTAATTACCTTCATGCCATTAATTCAAGAAAATTTATAATGGCATTTACCATTTAGTTAGAGCCTACTCTAAGCCAAGCATGTAATCTCAGAATAACCCTGTGAAGTTGGTACTCTTTTTCCATTTTACGTATGAGGGCAATAGGGTTCAGAGAGACGAGGTAAATTCTCCAAAACAACAACAACAACAGCAAAACATACAAAAAACTCAACTAGTAAATATCAGAGTTAGGATTTGAGGTTGCATTTACCAGAGTACAAACTCCTGCTCTTTCTACTCTTACCATAGCTGTGATCTAAAGACTAAGGCTTCTTTGTAAAGGGATCTTTATGGTCCTTGGCTCTAGTTCAAGTCATGAATGTTTCTTTCAAGAGTACTTTCAAAAAAGATGAAATCATATTAGATATAGTTTAGGGTCAATATACTTCATCTCACCCTACTAAAATAGTATTAGGAATATGGGGTACCTGGATGGCTCTGTTGGTTGAATACCCGACTCTTGGTTTTGGCTTAGGTCATGATCTCAGGGTCATGAGATTGAGCCCTGTTGGGCATGGAGTCTCCTTGAGGTCTTTCCTTTCCGAGGTCTTTCCTTTCCCCTCTTCCTCTGCCCCTCCCCCCACTCACACTCTCACTCTAAAATAAATAAATAAAAAATAAATAAAATCTTTAAAAAATAAAGTAATATTCAGAAGAGAAGATTGAATAGAAGCTGTATTATTACATTAGCTGGAATATATATACTTCTTAATGATTATGTGTAAATGGAAGTTCACCCAACCACCCACCTATCCATCCATCCACCTATCTTTCCATCCACCCATCCTTGCATCCATCCATCCATCCATCCATCCATCCATTTAACTAATTGAGAACTATTATGGATTGATTGCTACTGTGGACACTGGTCGGAGCTTTCTCTTGCTCTCAAAGATTATATTCTAGATTAGCACTGTCTAATAGAATTTTCTGTGAGTTGAAAATGTTCTCTGTGTTATTGAGACCAACTGAGGAATGGAATTTGCAATTTTATTTAATTTTAATTAATTTAAATAGCCATATGTAGCTACTGGTTACTGTATTGGACCTCACAGTTCTAGAGGGTTTGAGGATGTGGGGAAACAGAAAATAAACAAGAAAGCAAATTAATTTTTTATTTTGATGAGTGCTATGGAAAAATAAGCAGGGTGATATGGTGGAGGTTGGATGAGTGGCAACATAAATTAGGATTGTCAGGGAAGTTTTCATTGAATAGGTTACATTTAAACTGACTCCTAAGTGAAGATAAGGAGTCAGACATGCCAAGAGGAGGGGAAAGGACATTCTAGACTGAAAGAAGCAAGTAAAACAGCCCTGGAGAGAGAAAAACTTTGGTGTGTTCAAGTCTCAGAAAGCAGATCAGTGTCGGTTAGATCACGGTGAGCAAGGAGCAAGTGACAGGCAATGACCTCGGTAGGTAGCAGAGACTGGATAATGCAGAGTTTTATAGGTTGTGGTAAAGGGTATGGATTTTATTTGAAGTGAAATCTAAATCATAGATAATCTTAATTTAATTATCCTATAAAATACTTATGTGCAAAGTTAAATTACTTAAAGATGAAGTGGGTGATAATCTGGAGCTTTATCATTTTTATTTTTATTTTTTAAAGATTATTTATTTGAGAGAGAGAGAGAGCATGAGCAGGGGGAAGGAGAGAGGGAGGGGTAGAGGGACAGGGAGAAGCAGACTTCCTGCTGAGCAGGGAGCCAGACATGGGGCTCGATCCCAGGACCCTGAGATCATGACCTGAGCTGAAGGCAGACACTTAACCAACTGAGCCACCCAGGTGCCCCAGAGCTTTATCATTCTTAAAGGCTTTATCTACAATTTAGTTCAAAATGTGCCCCATGTGACAGAACTACTGGTGGTTCTGAAATTGGCTTAAACATTGAAAGATTCAAGTCCTCAAGATACTGGAGTTGAAGATGGCAAACAACCTACTTAGGTAGAATATCCAAAGGGAGAGTGACAGAATCAAGGCATTTCATTTTTCACCTTTTGTAAAGTTAATTTTTAATATCTCTCAGGGCTGATTTGATTTGGAACACAGATATCAAAACTCTCTTTTCTAGGTGTGGCATCATTTGTCATCATGTGGAAATGTAACTCTTTAAATATCTGGTCTATAGCCAGTTTCCAGTGGATAAGTCATCACATCAGAAAAACATATTCTAAAAATAGGATATTCAAGTCCTAGCAGAGAATCCTAGACTCCTTTATGAGTCCTGAAAACAGTTCTTTAATTGAGACTGGATTTTAAAGATACCATCCTTGACTTTGTCAGAAGATCTGAGCTACGGGTGCTGTTAATTCAATTTAGTACCTTTCAGGAATCACAAATCTACTTGGGCCAGCACATGAAAATGAGGGTCAGTAGTAACCTAGTCACCATAGAAACTACATTACTTTTCATTGCTCTCTCGCCAGATAAAGCATAATTGATGATACTGTTAACATTATTGGTTGAAAATAATGCACACAAGTTATGAATCATAAGATGGGGAAACTGCTAAAAATGTTACAAAAATGAGCAAATTGCTAAATTATGCATATACTACAAAGAGATCACTAAAGCCCTACAACTTGTCTTTATTGTAGAATTTGAAGTCACCAGCATATACTTAACACCTACTTCAAATACGGATTCCTAAGACTTATAATCAATCCGTAAATGATACGAACTTTTCAGTATCCTTAGGGTATTAAGGATTGTTTTGCTTTACCATTTAAAAAACACAAACAACAAATTATAAAACAAAACTGTTCAAAAGAAAAAAGTTTCCAGTTTATATTTAGGAGTCCTTTCTTAGAATAGAGGGTCAGCGCTTGAGGTGCAAAGAGAGGGGGAGAGAGAGAGAAATCCCATTTCATTCTTAACCAAATTAGTTCGTGCTTCTGAAGATGTCAAACCTTCACTTTACTCAATAAAACATTTTTGGTGTGGTAATGATGTTCCCCCCTGGTGTATTTCCATAAAACTAAAACGATTTTAAAAATCCAGCTTTGTAAACAAATGTGGACCTCTGATTGTTTTAAACCTTTAAACCAAAAGCAAGGCACAGGCATGGTTTTGCCTTAAATTTAAAATAAACGGAAAGAATACATTAATGTTCTTTGTTCCAAATACATTTTGGAACCCAGCAGACCCCATTCAACCTAGTTAAAGTATCTGAATGGATTTTGGGGGAAGAGAAAGGGTCTGTTCATTTTAATATACCTTCAGAAATATTTTACTTCTGATGATGATAGCAGCTCTTGCTGACAACTATTAATACATTATAAACACCCCATCAGAGTTATATAAAAACATGTCAGTTTTAAAGAGAACATCTTTGACAGCAAATTTTCTGATTGTGAAACAGCTGTGCCTTCAGTACAATGCATTAAGTAGTTTATTCCTTTTAGATAGTTAAATTGTGCATGAAATGTTGCTGGCGCAAGGGCTCCAAATCTGGCCTGATTAGCGAACATCTGTTACATTGGAAAAATTCATGTCTACCCTAATTAGCTGTCAGGCTGATGTACATCAGGCCTGATGGTGAGGGATCCTGTGCTGTTTAAGTCAGACCAGGTTCCTCTCCTCTCCCATCACCTGCCCTTTCAAATCTCTTCCTCTCGTGTGTTGCTGTAATTAGAGATGGTTGGACATACAATGGAGCAGGCTACGGTCAGTTATAGTCCCATCTGTGCAATATTTTTATTCCCACCAAACTCGGGAGCGGGGAGAAAGAGTAGTTCAACAGCAGTGAGGCTGTTAGACCTGTTAGCTCTGTGACATTTGATCATCCTGGCCCTAAGATCTTCATCGGAAAGACTCTTAGAATCCATCTGTGTTGACTGAAGGGCGATCTACAGCTAGAACTGATCTTGGTTTTGTTTGTTTTAAGTAGGGATAGCTCTTGACTGATCTGGAAACATGGCAGCGTCCTGTCAAAGTATTGCGGTACCGTAGGATTGGGAATTAAAGAGGAGTCAAAGAAAAAGGAACTGAGCGTTCTGAAAGTGGAATTTTCATAACTGAATAATATCCTGTGGCTATAGACAGCTACAGGAGGCACTTGAAATCAAAAGCTCCGATTTTATCGGGTTTATCAGTCTAGTGTACACAGGGTTTTCCAATGTCAATAAATACTTTCACTGACCTGTGGATGGGCACAAATCGTAACTTCCTGTTCAAACTAGCAGTAAACCTGAAGGTGCAGTTCGTTCCTCAGCTGGTGAAATCCTCATTTGCTCTGTAACAACCTTTTATGTAAGAGTTGGCTTGCCTGGGGCTAAATTCAGATTAAGCCTGAAAGATTAAGAATATATAAGATTATAACATCAGGTTTTATTACAGTGTGATTTGGAAGGATGAAAAATCAGCCTTTTTCTGACTTGGTATCATCCTTTCAAGATAATTCAAGTACAGGATTATTATTCCCAAGCATACGTGAAGTATAATTACAATGTACACTGAAATTCTGTAATTGAGGACATGCTTTATAAAATGCTTGATGTATAAGTTATAAATGGGAAAACTCATTTACCCAGAGCATTCAGGATTTTTCAGGTGAACTCAAACAGGATCACACATAGAATTCTGAATGCTCTTGTTATAACACTGTAGCCAAACTGGACTAGAATTGTCTGGCCTAAGTGAGGTCCCTCCTCCCTCCCTCCCTCTGCTCTTTCTTTTACCTTGGAATACTTTCCCTATACATCCAAAGCTTACCTGGTCAAGCATTTAAGTATGATCTCAAGCACCAACTGTTCTATAACGGTGTCACTCTAGTTTGAAGGAAAGGGCAAGAATTAATGAAGTAACTGCATCCTGTACTATGGCTTTACTTGCGTCATCTCCCTCTTCTCAACAGCTGACATTGCGCATTCTTTTATGGTACTTGCCATTTCTATCTTTTATTTAAATATTTATATGCCATGAACTACCTCTCATCTCTTATACTAGACTGTAAGCTCCTTGGAGACAGGGGCAATGAATTATTTCTGTATCCCATAAAACATAGTCCATAGTAAGGTCTCAGTCAATGTTTATTGAGTGCATACTATTTGGCTCAGATGACTGGTGTTCAAAACTAGTGGTAGGTCTCTGCGTGAAACTGTCCACTAGAACTAACAAGCCCCAGGAATGAGGAGGATCCACTGGTACCTCCAGCTGCCTCGACACAGCTACCACAGGCTAAGTGGGAGCCCAGAGTGGCTGGATTCAGAGATTTAAGGTGTCTTGTAGCTAAGAGGTGGTGTCGGAAATACCGACCAGTATTCCACTGAAGTTGAGAATGGCCAGGGGCGCCTGGGTGGCTCAGCTGGTTAAGTGTCCAACTCTTGGTTTTGGCTCAGGTCATGATCTCAGGGTGGTGAGATGGAGGCCCGCATTGGGCTCCACAGTCAGCAAGGAGTCTGCTTGAAGATTCTCTCCCTCTGCCCCTCCCCCCACCTCTTAATCAATCAATCAATCTTTAGAAAAAAAGGAATGGCCAGACTTCTCCGAACAGAGATAACCAGAGTTCCCAAAGCATTCAGAATCGTCTGACTGCCCTAAAGCAGTGACACCGGGAGGGTACTGTGGGGCCTGCTTGTCTAGGCCTGGTCCCAGCTCGTTGTCAACTGGGATTCGTGCGGCCAGCCTTGCTTGGAGGCTCAGAGATGCTCTGGAGCAGGGTCTCACTTCCTCCTCTCCCTCCAAGATGCTTCCCAGTGACATTCCGCAGAGTCCTCGCACCGGTTTCTCCGTTTATCAAGAACCAAGAGGATAGGAAATGCTATAGGAACACAAACTTTCTGCTTAACATTGTGGATTTTAGAGAAATTAAACAACTTACGTTTTTCAAACATATGCCAAGGCTTTGAAATTTTGTTCATTCTATCTTGAAAACTACTTTGTAGCAATTCACCAAAAGACAAAGAATTGAAATGTGATTTCACTCTGCCTTGAAAAATACCTTTTGAGAAAGTTTTTTTCTCGCTTTGAAAAAGAAGTAGTACAATGTTGCTTGAATTTTATTGCGCATTTAAACATTTTTAATATAGGTTGTCTCATTTGAATGTAGTAGCTATTTCCGTGTTTATCCAAGGGTACACGGTCTGCATTTGGAATACATAGGAAAAATAACATTAAAATAGAAACTCTTAAATGCTTACCAGGTTGGACTCCCAACCAGGAGCAACAGAATTCAAACAAAAACAACCACCACAATCTAATAGTGGAAGAGCTTTATTTAAATATCTAGTACGTCCCCATCTCATGCCGTACTCTCACCGCTCACAGACTCTGTAAGATTTATTTTTTTTCCATTTTACAGATGACAAAATTTGGACTCAGAGAGATTATGTGATTTTCCTAAGGCTGCACAGCTGATAAATAGCAGTGCCAAAATTCAGTCCGTATCTGACCTTAAAGTGATTGTATAACTACCATTCAAGGGAATCTTTGTTCATATTTTAAAATACTTTTTTATTTAGAAGTAGTTTCATTTCATTGTCTTCTAAAATATTTTGAGGACTAAAAATGTTTATTTGGATAAATGGCATTGTTCCCCAAAAGGGGTTCTGTTTTTTTTTTATGTATTTTGCTTGTTTGGTCATGGCAAGTCCCACTGAGTAGTTTTATAAGAATTTATGTGCTTTATCGGGCAAGTCTAACCAATGTATATATTTAGTTCAACCCAAACTAGTAAAGATTCTGAACCTCCTCTTTGGCAAATCCTATCTTTTAGATCCAAGTCTCTGACAACTGGATTACACTAAATTCGGACCCTTCTCTGAGATAAACCATGGGGACTAGAATAGTGATTTGGAAATAGCTTTGATCATCCTGACACCATCTGCCCATGGTCATATAGTTGCAGTGTGTGCTTTTTGACTAACTTGATAAATAAAATCCAAATGCTTCTTCTGCAGTTAATAAAGAGTGATACAACAAAAATATTTACTGTGCACTATGCCAGCAACTAAATTAACCAGTAATAATTGTTTTCGTGGCACCAATCAACAGCTGAGAAAAAAACCCCACAGGTCATTATATTTATCAAAATTAACTATAGTTTCTCCTCACCCTCCTGTATACCACTCTCTTGATCATGCCGTATTACACACACGTGCGCGCACACACATACACACACACACGGGAAAAGAAGCTAATTCTTCTCCGTGTCTGTTTCTCTGGAAGCAATCTCACAAGCCTGTGAGGATTTTGTATTGGTGAGACAGCAAGTGTCTTCCTGCTATTCCCAGCCTGTGATTTACTCTTGAGACTACTGATGCCTTCCATAGAATCATCCCTGTCGTGTTGTGGTTGGCAACAGAAGGTCACTCCCTTCCTGTAGTGGCTTATTCTCTGAATATCTGTCAGAGAATAGGTATCAAATGCATGTAGACCCGCAGAAAATGATTGCAAACAGGCCACCTGAAACCGGGGAAGAAACCATGACCTACTTCTTCCAGCTTCCCCTCACAGAAAGTGTAAACCCTTCTCAGAGGATTGTGCAGCTCCCTACAGAGGCTCAGCCCTCAACTTTCAGCCAAGCAACGAACAGCTTCCTGAAGAGCTACCATCGCAACCTTGAGCCCCAGTCGTCTGGACGATGTCCTCAGTGTCTGGGGTTGGCCTTCATTGGCAGCATGGATGACAGAGACCCTGCCAACAGAGTACTGCTTATTGACGTTCATTAAGATGATCACGGCAAGAGGCAGCTGATCAAACCTTTCCCTGGAGTTGACACTGTTGCTTAGTACAGAGTCGTAGGGAGTAAAGTGTCTGGGGGGTAGTAACTCTTGACAGAATGAGATGACTCATTAGTGATGACAAGAGGAGTCATCTAGGGAGATATGTGTCACCACAATACATTAGATCCCATAGCTTTGGACAAACCTGGCTTCTACAGGCCAACTCTGAATTCCCTTTTAAGAAATGACTTTTTACAGACTGAGAAGAAGTGAAAGACGAGCCCTGTTGTGCAGTGAGAGTGAACAGGGGACGGAGTGGCTGTGATTACAACGGACATTTTCACTCAGCTTGTAATAGAATCGTTCATTCTTCATGGCATGCGTGTCACACACATGCATGTGGGATACTCTCCTTTCTTTTCTGGCATGGAAATCATGGTGTTCAACCTCAAGCAAGGCAGAGATGTTCATGAGGGGGGAAGTCCAACTTTGTTTGTAAGCCGAAATAATCAGTCAGTGCCCTCAGAAAATGGGAGATGGGCCCTCTGTAGACACAGCCCTAAAATAACTCCCACAGTCAGCCAATATAGAGATGAAAATGAAACTTAGATTTTCTGACACTCCACTCTTGTTCTCTCCCTGCTAGATCCTCCCAGTTCACTGAGAAATCATTAGGTTTACACTATAAGCCAATTCTCCTCGAAGCCTGACAAATTTATAGCTTCTCAAAACATGGACGCCGAAGCAGAAGTTATCAATTATTTCCTAGGTGTCTAACTTTTAGCTGGGAATACATTGATATAGATATGTGATGGCATCTGTAATCCCAGCGAGTCCTCCTGGGAATATCCACAGACGCTTTTTTGGAGCCCTCTCTAAGATAATAAAACAGGCTCTGGCCAGACACACTGTACCTCACACAGTGTAACAGCTTTCGACATAAATCTGGAACATGATTTACATTTGAAAGCACCAGATCAATATTTGAGGAGGGATTATTTTTTATCAACTTGGCTCTAATTCTCTGAAATATAAAGTTATTTTTTAAATGTCAAGACCAACTACACCCACCCTGGCCCAAGATGGCTTTGTCGAAAAAGTTGAAAAAAATTCACAGTAAATTTTGTGTTGACATAATCCAGGTTAAGTCTAAAAAAGAAAAATACTTACTTTTGTAAAATGAGAGGCTATTTTATCACTCAGAGAATGTCACATCAATTGTAAAGCCATCAGTCCCAAGGTTTGGTGGTGATTGCTTCATATTTACTGTTAGTCCGGCAATGGGGATGGTACTTTCACAGTCTTTGGACAGACTAGTGAGTGTGACATTTAAAGTGTTGATTTTTGCAGCACTTATGTTAATTGTTGTAATTTTCCTGATGAACCACCATTCTGGTTTCCTGATGCAGCCAAGATAGTTTTACATTTTCTATGCAGGGCCTCTTTGCCATTTGGTCTGTGTAGTGTCAGCTTCGAGTGCTACTGAAAGCAGACAAAATTGCAAGCAAATTGCATCAGATTGCCAACATTGTGAAAAGGTAAATTGCTTGCAAATCTATTTAAACCACTGCCCTATTTTCATCAGCTTCAGTACTTGGTATTCATGATTGCTTAATTGGCGACCTTTCCTATTGTGTAGTGCTTTATGGTGTAATGGAAAGCGATCTTTACCAAACCAATTACCCTTTTTTTCTCAGCACTACATTATTGCTGTGATTGCAACTGCCAGTCCTTTGTAAATGAACTTTCTGATTTCAATGATGTTTTTAAAATGTAAGATAGAAAAAAGTGGCATTCATATTGTGCGATGTTCTATTTTGAAGCCTCTTTGTAGCCACTATTGTCTGGGAAAATGGACTGAAGGGTTACACAGTACCTACAAATATCCATGTAACTATTATTAATATTATTATAATGTCCTCCTTTGTACTGCAGCTCAATTAGGAAAGGATAGGAGAAATATTTTGTCACCCTGTCAAGTGCACAGGAAGTGCATTTGAGGCTTCTTTTTTGACACATACATTATCTCTAGTAATAAGACAAGATTCTTTTTAAAGAATGGTGATGAAGATACAAAATCAATTAAAATGAAATTCACATTGCTGGTTTTATGGTCACTCACCATTTAAAAAGCAGCCTTCGATGACTCAAATATTAAGACTGGGAATGAAAGCTTAATTTTATAAGAGAAAGTTGTGAGTGAGCTGAGAAATAGTGAATTTTTAAGATCTCAGGTTCTGCATACAGATGCCAAAACACAGCAAAACATGACCATTCTGCACGTCCAAAGCTTAACATATGTACAATACAGACGTGTAGCCTGGATTGCAACAGAACTAAGGTAGCCTCTTTTTAAAATTCTCTTAAGAACCAGTCTATAAAATTAGCGCCCACATGGATTCTCATAGAGATGGGGCATGGAACGGTAGTGAATCCTGTTTATGTATTTTTATGTGATTTAGAAAATTATATCATTACTCATAAGTGTACATGCAGAAAGGGAGCTCCAAGTAATTTAGTCGTTCCTAATACAGTAAGTGGAAATGGATGCATCATTCTACCCCCTACAGTTAGAAACTCTATTGTGTGAGGGACATTTTGCAAAGATTTCTTTTACTCTCTTCTCTCATTTAATTAGGAAAAAAATGGAGTTCAGACAAGACTTGCCAATGATGATCAGGTGATTGTTGATTTTAGTACCTTTGATGTAATGTAATGATTTATTTACAGCACAGCATCTTATTCTTTGAAAGCAAAGAAATGTGTTTATTATCTGCTGCTTCTGCAAGTGTTCATAACAACCAATTTCACTGTGATATTGAGGTCTAATACAGTTATTATTTTCTATCAGCAACATATATTCTTCTGGAATAATTAGGCCTCTGATTCGATTTCCTAACTTTAAATGTAGTCACATAGGGGCACCTGGGTGGCTCAGTCGTTAAGCGTCTGCCTTCGGCTCAGGTCATGATCCCAGGGTTCTGGGATCGAGCCCCGCATCGGGCTCCCTGCTCCACAGGAAGCCTGCTTCTCCCTCTCCCACTCCCCCTGCTTGTGTTCCTGCTCTCGCTCTCTCTCTCTCTCTCTGTCAAATAAATAAATAAAATCTTTAATAATAAATAAATAAATAAATAAATAAATAAATAAATGTAGTCACATATTTATAGATGACAGAGTGACATATGCTTGGGTGTTTAATTGGTTTTTAAACCATGGACTTAAAAATGAGTGTCCCGTTAACTGGGAGCAGGACCCAGAAAAATTCTCGCCTTGTGGAGGGACTTTGTTCAATAACTATCGTGGAAGACTTTTCAGACAATTTTACTTTTGTTGGATGGGGGCAGTGGAGTTTTATGAGGCGAAAAACTCATGGGTTTGCACAGACTGCAGTAACTACTGGGAATGTTACCGTCAGGGGTTGGTCATGAACTTTCACTCTCATCGTTCATCTTTCTAGACCAGTACTGACTCCCTTGATGGTGAGGTGGATGGTAATTACAAGAGCGAAGGAACCCCCCAGGCTTATGAAGTGCCAGGCACTATGCTAATCTCTTTAACTGGTTCGTCTCATTGATTCCTTCCAACAGTCCTACAGGGAAGGTACTGTTATTATTCCCATTTTATAGATGAGGCAACTGAGGCTCAGGAGACCTAGAGGTTGACACAAGGGCACGCAGCAAATAAGGAATGCATCTGGGGTATGAACCTGGGCCATCCAGCTCTGGAGCCTGTGACCTGCCACCTGAAGAGCTTTATTTCTCAGCTTCTGCTTTCTCTTTCTCGAGCTATGGAGGCAAAGCTGGTTGGCTGGCAGACACTTTATATTTTCCAGAATATTTTAAGTAGTTATTGAGGAAATAGATGGAGGGTGCTCAGCAGTCCCTGGATCTTTCACTCTTTCATCTCTTTATATATGATTAGGATCTGGCACTGATGTTCATGATTTATACGCAAAACTCTAAGAAACTCAGATGTCCAAATTCAACTTCTCCTTGCCAAAGGGAAGAATTCTTATGAATGCCAATGCTCACAAAGGCTCCTGCAGCTATTACTCCTTCTCCTTTTTTTTTCTTCCTTCCTTCAGAAAGGCTCTTGAATGCTGTGAGTGTAGTAAATATCCATCCATCCATATCATCCCTCTGTGAAATGATATGCTCTAGGGTTTGGTGTTGGAGTTTGTTTGTTGATGGTTGGAACTACCTCATCCTAGTCCAGAGCGCTTTCACAGTAATTGCAGTGAGAATTATGAGCAGACTCCTTCCTGTAATGAGCAGGGAGGGGGTTGGGGGCACGGCTGGAATAAGGTTGGGGGAAGTTGTTGGCTCCTCTTCAAGGGATCTGCAAATGAATTACAGCACCAATGAAATGTTCTGTGAGCTTGTACACGAGACATTAGTCCCACTGATTTAAGCAAAACCTAGGTGTTTTCTTGCTTGATATCCCAATCCTCACTCTGCCTTGGGCAACCAGTGCACCCTTGTGCGTATTCTCTATACTTTTAAATGGCAGTTTACCAGGTGTTCTATCCCTGAGGGTTCCTGGATAAGGCCCACTGACCAAAATATGGGGGGAAACTTGGAAAAAAGCAAGAGGCTGGAGAGCACCTTAGATTCCCCTTTATATGGACTCGTATACCAATTTCTGGACTTACCACAAAGAGGTGTGGGTAGGGTGGAACTATCAGCTTAGAAAAGGATCACTTCTCTTGAGAATTTCTGGCATCTTTATTTAGTACGTTTCCCGAGTGGGTTTAATATGTTTCTTTCACTGATGAACAAAAAAGAGTGTATTCAAAGTTTTCAGGCTGCCCACGGATTTAGACACCTAGCTCTTATGATGTAGTCTTCTGCGCTGCAGGACCTGCTGCCATTTCTCGCAGTCCTGCAGGCCGTGAATCATGGGGTCACGTCTCCTCTCTGGTCACACACTCCTTATAACTAACGGTATCCATTTGCACCAAACAGAAATAAGAAATAAACTAGATTGACCATGCAGGTACTAACTGACCCCTCCTAGATACTAGGTTTTTTGTTTTTTATAGCCTGTATGATGCAGTGCATTTTCTTTCTTTCTTTCTTTCTTTCTTTTTTTTTAAGATTTTATTTATTTATTTGACAGGGAGAGACACAGCGAGAGAGGGAACACAAGCAGGGGGAATGGGAGAGGGAGAAGCAGGCTCTCCGCGGAGCAGGGAGCCCGACGTGGGGCTCGATCCCAGGACCCTGGGATCACGACCTGAGCCGAAGGCAGATGCTTAACGACTGAGCCCCCCAGGGCCCCCGTGCAGTGCACTTTCACCACTGATAATACTGCTAAGGAAGCAGAAATTCTCTGAGCTCACTTGGCCTTCATTCCTTCTCTACAAGGAGATAAACTGTGAAACGCTGCCACCAAAAAATAGCTCACATCTCTTATTTCCAATTAATGAATGACTTTTTCATTGTGGTTCACCCTCAGAATGGCTGTATAATTTAAGAACAGATGGAAATAGTTTGCTGTAGAGAAGACTTAATAAAATTTGTGGAACAGGATCAACAATTCTGAGATAAACAGTGAGTTCATTGGCTCTGTTTGTTTTAGGGAGAATGTAACTATTTGATATACTGGTAATAATAATAATAAACAGGGCTTAACATTTATGTAGGGTTTATTATGAGCCAAGCGCTGCACTAAGTATTTGGCATTATTAATCCATTTGATAGTCCCAATAACTGTGTGACGTAGATGCCATTATAACCCCATTTAATAAATGAGGAATCTGAGGTTCAGAGAGATTAAGCAAAATTTCTAAAATCAGGTGGTTTGTCAGTGGTAGATCTGGGATTCTAACTTGGGAAGTCTGTGAGTTATTACTGCCTTCCCACTGAACAAAGAGGAGGATGAGGAAGAAGAGGGACAGGGAGGAAGGAAAGGAAGAAAAGAAAAGGGAAAAGAGCCCAAGTGCCTAATCATACACAACAGGATTTAGAATTCTCCATAGGCTTCTATCTTACTTTTTTAAAATTATTTGTTTATTTTTTTAAAGCAATCTCTACACCCAACCGGGGCTTGAACTCATGACTCTGAGATCAAGAGTTGCCTGCTCTTCCAACTAAGCCAGCCAGGCACCCAGAATTTTCCAAGGGTTTCTATGACATTACTTCTTACAGAAGTATGTCCCTGCCTGGGAATCAGCATAGTTCTTGTCTTTACAAAACTTTTTTTTTCAGTTGACACTTGATCAATGAAAGATTCCTTACATTTCATCTTCTGGGTGGCAAACATCATCATCACTGAAGTAATGGTATAGTAGATGGCCCCTATATCTCCATATAAGCAAATTTCTACGCAACAAGAGGCTATTGATGGAGACTTGTACATAGAAATGCCTCCTTTCTCTCTCTCTTAAGGTGGATTTCTCAAGGGCTCACCTTCAGCTAGCTGAGCAGCAGAGAAAGAAATGGCAAGACTCAGGAGGGAGAAGGGTGTTAAACTCCAGGGAGATGGACCCTAAAACAAATTTAACCTACTACTTCTGCCTAAGTCTTGAATGATAGACACCCATTCTATTTAACATGTACTGTTCAAGATGATCGTGGAGAGAAATGTTTGAGATGCCCTCCACTCATGTTTAGCTATTTGGGAGGCCGTTCCAAAAACCAAAATGCATAATGACTGAAAAGTCATTCACACACCAAAAAATGCGTGTGAAACAGAGTGATGATTTCTCAGCAAGGAGAGGCTCCAAATCCTGGAGGTCTGGGTGGAGGAATCCATTCAGTCATTCAGGAAGCATCTGCCGAGGACTTTTTGTGAGTCTGACACTGAGGACACATAGTGAGAGCCACAGTTCCTCTCTAAGAGTCTCATAGTCTGGTGGCATGCATTGGGGTCAACTATGACAGAGACTTCTTTTAGAATGCAGCACTAAAATAAATTTCTTTTAATTAAATATGTTAATGTAAGAATCTATGTTTATTTTTTTTTAATTTATTTGAGAGAGAGAGAAAAAAAGGCATGGGGGGAGGGGCAGAGGGAGAGGGAGAGAATCCTCAAGCAGACTCCCTGGTGAGCGCAGAATCCCGTGCAGGGCTCAATCCCAGCACCACAAGATCATGATCTGAGCCGAAATCAAGAGTTGGATGCTCAACCAACTGAGCCACCCAGGCGCCCCTAGAACAATCTATGTTTAAATGACAGTGGAGAAAAGCAAAAAATTATAGACCCAAGAACATAATTTTATATAAAATAGGGACTTGCTTCACCTAGAACAGTCCATTATAAAAAGTCAATGTGCCAATACATTTGATACATTAAATTTCGTATGCCAGTACTTACTTCTACTTGCTTTAATAGATATAAGGGAAATTTCATAATAATGATTGTTTTTAAAGATTATAGTTCATTTGACTTTGGTCCCTAACCTGCATTTTGATATTCAGTGAATATTACTCTCAAAATTTCAACTGGCCTGTGTTTTAAAATATTTGTAATTTAGAATAATATTCCTAAAATAAAAGATTGAGGCCTCTTACTCATGGTATCCTTCTAAGATAAAGACCTGATTGCTTTCATCATGTTAGGATGAAATGATCTTATTTTGATTTGTTTGTTAATGTGAGAGAGACTTGTCATGGCCCTCTTTCTAAGTAGTATCACATTTAGTCTTCATGAAGTGTTGGGTTTTCACAGATTTGTTGGGACTTTTTACAAAACATCTATCTTTTTTTTATTATTATGTTATGTTAGTCACCATTCATTACATCTTTAGTTTTTGATGTAGAGTTCCATGATTCATTGTTTGCGTATAACACCCAGTGCTCCATGCAGTACGTGCCCTCCTTAATACCCATCACCGGGCTCACCCATCCCCCACCTCCCTCCCCTCTATCTTAGGGATATCTTACCAACTTAGGGTGTTTTAATGAGCAACTCACTGCTTGAACAGAGCATTTTTGAAATGAACTTGGTAGCCAGGCGTGCTGAACACTGTTGTCTCTGGAACCCCAAGCATGGCATAACTCATGGGTCTGGCTACCATGAGATTGAGCATGAAATTTCACATCAAAGACCTCCATGCCTGAGGAACAGAGAGGCAAGGGGGTGGTGTGGCCAAGTCAAATGAGAATGCACAAAGCAGGCTGAGTTCTTCCCCGTGTGCTAGGAGACTAGCTATGGGTTCTGTAGGCAAAGGCCTTTTACAGTCACGGCTCACCCTGCAAATAACCAGCTCCAGTGGTCCGAGCTGCAACAGTAGAGGAGGGATTCTTGAAACCCCAGCAGCCAAAACACAGGGTACCTTGTGAGAGACAGCCTGGACCTCAAGGCAGGGCCAGCTTCATGGTCACGCTGCCTGTGTGCTCACACCGGGTCCAGTGCCTCTAAGGACCCCATGCTTGGCTTAATGTTCTGCAGTCCCTGTTCTGAAAGTCTTAATAATTTTTGGACAGGAGGCTCCCCATTTTCATTATGTACCTGATTCTAACAGGAGGTTCATTTGAAATTAAGGCCATCTCCTCCTGGGAAGGACATTGACAACATCTAGGATGGAGAAAGGTCTGGAAATTATCACAGGGGGGACCTACTGAAGAAATGAGAAATGGTTAACTGGCAAAATAATAATAATAATAATAATGATAATAATAATAATGATAAGATCAAGGGATCATGTTTTACGGCTATCTTGATCTAGTGGAACTAGAAACGGTTGCTAAGGAATGAGAGCTCCATGGCTCTGTTATTTGAACTTTTTGACCATGACCCACAGCAAGAAATACATTTTATTTATTTTACTCATGACCTTATATATACAAATATACACACACATATATGTATTTATCTTTGTATGAACTTTTATATATGTGCATATGTGTGTATATATATTTTACACATTTCCGTACAGGCTTTATGAAATAACTCTTAGTCTTATCCCACAGAGTATGCATTCTGATATTTTCTGTTCTATTCTCTTTCGTTTTAAAAGATACATATGCTGGTTGCTGCCTGCTGAATCAATTTCTTGACCAACTAACGATCATAGTCCACAGTCGGAAAAACACTGTTACTTAGCATGGGGGGCTTGCATTGATAACTCTTAACATTTTTCTAGCTCTAAGATTATAATTTTCAAAAGCTAAAAATTGCAAGTTACTCCACAGGCAGCTGCCTAAGCAACTGAAGAGCAAAGTACAGAAAGCCCTACACTAATTCCTTGGAGGCCTGGGTTCGAACCCTTGGTGTGTTACTATTTCAACACCTTTAATAAGCCTATTTATTGCTCTCTTTCTCAGTAGCCCTATCTGAAAGATAAAAGTTTTTCTTAAATCTAGAGAGTTTCTTCTTTTTCCTAACAAAGAGCAAAGTGCAGGGGCGCCTGGGTGGCTCAGTCGTTAAGCGTCTGCCTTCAGCTCGGGTCGTGATCCCAGGGTCCTGGGATCGAGCCCCGCATCGGGCTCCCTGCTCTGCGGGAAGCCTGCTTCTCCCTCTCCCACTCCCCCTGCTTGTGTTCCCTCTCTCGCTGTCTCACTCTCTGTCAAATAAATAAATAAAATCTTTAAAAAAAAAAAAGAGCAAAGTGCAGTCATCCCCAAAATAAAATATCCGCGGTGTGTAGAAACAATTAGAAGTGGAATTGTGATGTTGGAGTCTCAGGTGGATAGTCAGGGTTCTCATAGACCCTGCTCAGCGCCCTCCACTCCTCCCACATTCCTCACCCAAAGAGCTGTAGGACCGCAGCGAACAGAGCTTGAAACCACTCAACTCACTAACAGCATCTTAAACTTTGATCTGGGGACCACTGGTGAAAAGTGCAGATCAGAAATGAAACCCAAGGCTCCACGTGTTTCTCAGAGGCTACGTCTGTTCAGTTCCCTGCTTTATATTCAACATCTAGCACAGTGCCTAGTACACAAGAGGTGCTCAATATCTATTTCTTGAATGAATGAGTCACTTTAAAAAACATACCAAAGTAAAAAGTGTGGGTGTGGAGAGATGTATGAAAACTCTTAAATTATTAACCAGTGCAGGTTTGAAGGCTCTGCGTTCATGACTCATCAGATTGATTTTAGTACTACCTATTTTTGTAGTGAAATTGGACACTATTATCTCCATTTTATAGATAAGAATACCAGGACCTTATGAAATTCACTGTCTTCTTGGAAGTACCTAGCTTTTTTGCAGGTAAGAATTATGATCTACAGCTACTGATTTTCTGTTTATTGGTGAGCTCTAGAACGAACCTCCATGAGGACATCCTAGTGTTCAATAAAAGGGGTGCATCTTAGTTCATGACTTTGTAGAGCCCTTTAAAACATTGGTATTTTGTTGAGTGATGTGATTGATAAAAGGAAGCTTGCACTGTGCCAATCACTTGCCTCCATGGGCTTGCCCATTTCATTCCTGAATATGACAGTCTCACTGTTAGTAGCAATTTGTTTCATAATATTGTGGTATGATTGAAAGCAGACAGGAAAGAAATAAGGTCATATGGATTTTTTTCCCCCTTAATGGAATTACTACTCAGAAAAAATGGTGCTTTGGTTGGGTAAGTCTTTATCATACCAAGTGAGCTCTTCAAAATGTTATGTCCCATTTGTATCACTAACTATATTTTTAAGATGACAAGAGATGAATGAAATATAAAGCTTATGGTTACACAGGGTACTCATCTTCATGCACAACTTCAACATTAATGTAACCTTTAAAATGTAACCTTTAAAAAGCGTGGTAGTTATCAGCCGCATGACCCATATCAAAATGGAACTGCCTGTCAAGACTTGCTCATTTGATGCATGAAAGTTCTATATTTTCTTTCATAGGCATATGTTAGAGTACCTTTATGTTGGCCCACAGAGCATGCCAATGTAGAATTTCCATAATTGTAAATTCTGAGCCGACCGTGTAACTGCAGGCATCTATCTGTTTAGATGGCTCAGAATACCCAATACCACTTTGAGATAGTTTCTTCCTTAAAATAAAATCAAAACATCCTCTCAACTAACATGCACATCTTTGAACTAAGTTGGAGCATTCTTATTATTCTCCTTTAATACAACTTAGAATCATTCAGAACATACCCAGAACCTATTTACATTTGGGGAGTATATTTTATTTGACTTACTGCGTATATTGTACAAGAGCCAGTTACCTACGTTTGACACGATAAGCAATGTTTTCTATCACAAGCCCCCAAATAAAAATTGCTCAGGGCACCAAAACACACGACAGTAACAAAATACTCTAAATGAGGCAGGCCAGAGAAAAAGCCTTTGCACTATTAGATTAAGTGACTTAACTTCAAACAAAATAAAATTGCCTATTTCTAGCCGCTTTTGGCCTACATAAATACCAGTTTTCAATCTACATTTCTAAGCACCTGTTGCTGCCTTTGCCATTATGATTTCCCAAAGTTGCGGCTGCCGTGCATTGGAAGAAAACAGGGAGTCAAAAAGGTCTCAATCGGTTTTACTCTGCCTTCATAGGAAGGAAAAATATTCAAAAAAAGATACTTAGGGGATCAGTTTATCATTGCTTTGGTTATTCTTAAAGAAAGGGTAGAGAGAGCCCCCTAAAAAAATTACCGACATTTTCTTTTATTAAATATTTTCACTTTCTAGAGAAGTGCACTTGAGAAATAATGAAGATAATGTGCAAAACTTAATTGATGATGTCAATAGTTTATAATATCAAAGGCTTGGATATAACCTACAAGACCAATAATAGGAGTTTGGTTAAATAAAGTGCAGCCCTTCCATGATAAAAAAAAATAAACGAATGTGTTTATCAAATAGGAAAGATGTTAATGAAAAAGTATTTACTTTTTAAAAAAGGATGTAAAATAGCTTACATTATTATCTCATTGAAAACATTAATATAGATCTATTTAAACATAAATAAAGATAATGCATAAAAAGACCAGAATTGCATACACTATTGTCAGTGATTATTTCTGGGTGTAATGTTAAGATTATAGATGATTTGGATCCTTATTTTTCTCTTTCTGCATTTTCTACAATGAATATGTATTGATTATATGATAGGAGTAGTAAATAGTAAAATAAAGTAAGTTAGAGTTTATCATTTCACTCATTTTTTTAAAATATCAGATTCGTAAATTAAGGTAATTCCCGAGTATTTGCATCATGGGCAAACATTAGCATAGACAAAATCAAATGGAACATTATCCATATGGGAGTTTCCCTTGAAGTTCCAGAAGAGTCTGAATCACCAAGAGAACAAATGGCAAGAGGGGCAGAGAGATAGAAAGCAAACCTCTGGGAAGGGACTTGCGGCAAATTAGTGAATTTAAATCATTTTCTACATCCCTTGTGCTTTTAAAATTTGGGGTTGTTTACCTTCTACCAGTGAGTATCAATTAGGTTGCTAAAGAAGGCAAACAAACTTAATTGGTAAACAGGAAATATTTTACATGAGAAAAAATTAAGTGGGATTAGTTGAAATTAACTTAGGAAATATTTCAGAAGCATTATTTTTTCTGTTATCTCTTGCCACAGAAAGAATGCTTTAAATGGTCAAGGGACAGACTAAAATAGTAGAACTTCATTCTGAAGAGACAATATATAGATCAAATTGATAAAATAATGATTTCATAAGACAAATGAACGTAATAGGACAAATGAATGGAAATAGAATTTTATGGGAAGGGTAATGACCATATGGAAATATCTCTCAGGACAAGAATAAAACCAGGCTCCAGTGGCTGACTCAAATTAAGAATACATGTAGTTATCAATATATATTGGTGGTTGAATTTTTAAAAAGAATGAATTAATGAATATAACTTCATCTCATCGCCTTCTGGACCAGATCCTTACAATTTATATGCTGTAGCACTGAGTTAAATTAAACCGGGTGTGGTTACATGGTACACAGCCAAACATTATTGAATTTTATATATAAATATATAAGATAAAACCCAAAAGCCATAAAGTTAGAATGAAGAAGAAACTATCAAACATTCATTATTTCAGAGTATTCACCACAAACCCTGTGGTTTTCATGAATACAGTGTTAATTGATTCTAACAAAGGAAATGTTCCTTAATATTTCTCATGAGGCTAGATGAGGAAAAAAGAGTGACTTCTTCACCATGTGGCAGGGAAACTGAAAACATCTGTGTATTCCTTTTGCACAAATGACAAGGTGAGAGGGAAAACACGTGCTTGCCTTCCTTGTCCAGTATCACTAGTTCAGGAGCAGACGATTCATTTGGTATCCATAACAACCTAAAGTACGGGTAAGGTAGCTGTGATAGCAAGCTGCAGAAATCAATTCTCATCCTCAAGGTGCATCCATGTCGTAGCATGTGTCAGAATTTCATTCTTTTTTAAGGTGGAGTAATATTCCATTTTACTCATATGTGCGTGTCCGATCATCCACCCATGGGTGGACACTGGGACTGCTTCCATGTTTTAGCTACTGTAAATAATGCTGCTATGAACACAGATATATACGTATCTGTTTGAGTCCTTGCTTTCATTTCTGTAGAGTATATGCCCAGAAGTGAATTTGTTGTATTATATGGTAATTCTATTTTGAATTTTTTGAGGAACCACCGTACTATTTTCCACAGCAGCTGCACAATTTCACATTCCACCCGCAGAGTACAAGTGGTCCAGTTTCCCTGCATCCTTGTCAACACTTGCTATTCTCTGGGTTTTTTATAAGTATTTTCTTTTTAAGATTTTATTTATTTATTTGAGAGAGAGCACACGCGGGGGGAGGGGTAGAGAGAGAGGGAGAAGCAGGCTCCCCAATGAGCAGGGAGCCTGATGCCAGGCTCAGTCCCAGGACCCTGGGATCGCGACCTGAGCCAAAGGCAGACGCTCAACCGACTGAGCCACCTAGGTGCCCCCAGAAGTAATTTTGTTAAGATTTTATTTTTTTAAGTAATCCCTATGCCCAACGTGGGGCTCGAACTCACAACCCAGGGATCAAGAGTCATACGCTCCAGCGACTGTCCCAGCCAGGTGCCCCTTGTGTTTTTTTCATAGTAGCCATCCTAATGTGTATGAAGTAGAATCTCATTATGCCAAGTGAAAATAAGCCAGGTGCACTCGCACAAAACCAAATACTGTATGACTTCACTTAGATGAGGCACCTAGAGTTGTCAAAATTATAGACACAGGAAGTAGAATGGTAGTTGCCAGAAGCTGGGGAGAGGGGGAGACGGGTGGGTAGTCACTGTTTAGTGGGTAGAGAGTTTCAGTTTTACAGATGAAAAGAGTTTTGTGGATGGCTGATGGTGATGGTCATGCAACAATGTGAATATACCCAATAGTACTGAACTGTATACTTAAAAATGGTTAGATGGTAAGTTTGTTTGTTTGTTTTAACCACAATTATAAATGAATGAATGAAGGTAAGAAAACCACCAAGGTAAAGTAGGTACCAAGGAGGGTATAAATATGCTCCTATGTAAGAAGAAACTGAGCCAAGGCTGATGAGTGACAAGCCTGAGAGTTACATCATAACACAAGTACTGCTTACCTAGCCGTCGCTTTGGAATAGTAACGTAAAGTAGTATCTGATGTTTTGAAACTGAACACTTGTAGAAGGAAGACTGGGTCTCTGTGCCTCACAAAATCTAAAGGTAATTGATACTCATGTTGCTTGCCATCCATTTTGTAAACAGTTTTACTGCAAATGACAGTAGATATTGAATTAGTTATACATTTGACTTGTGTTCAAGTATACTATTGGAGACCTTTTACTTTAATAAGAAGTAACATAACTAAAAATTCATCATGGAATTAATTGTTATTTTAGAAATCAGAAGCACTCATTCAATAAATGTTTATGGAACCCATACCATGTGTTAGGTTTAGGCAATTACTGTGTCTTAGTTTCACTTTTAAACCAAACTTCAAAATGTGAAATCCACTAGTTCAGCTGTTTTTCAAAATAAGAGAGAATTTGGAAAGCTAGTCTCTTGATTTTAATTTAACTTCCCTCATAGGTATCATGTGACTCACATCTGTTTATTTCCAGTTTGAGAGTTTTTAAATCACGTTTACTCAGTCACATGTATATGATAGAATTTGAAGTTCTCAAATTATCTTAGTTCTTACCTGGGCACTAAATCTAAGTTCACTTACATCCAGGGAGAATAATTTGTAATTTTCTAGAGAACAAGAGAAGTGAGTAACTCTGCCACAGTCAAAGAATGTGAATTCCTCCTTCAAGCTTTGCTTTCACAGACCCTTGCTGAAACTAGGTAACTGCTATTGCTTTTTTCCCTCTTTTGGCCCAAAGAAGGGATTGGGAACAGGAATAGGTCGTATAATAAGGACGGTCTGCATGCAGAGTTGGAAACGCGGCACCAGACAGGGTGTAGAGAGTGGAGATGACAAGTCTGCTTTGCTTTGCCGAATTCCCAGTCAGATGAAAAATGTCAACTAACACACCTGGGGAAATCATAGGTCTAAATCCAGAAAAGAAAAAGATAAAAACTTAGAAGGACAAAGCGTTGGTATCTTTGAGCATTTCTACTACAGGGTCCTTGGTACCTCATCTTATTTGTCATCTAATAAGCCAAAGTCCCAAGTATAAATGCCACGTTCACAAGTTCATACTAATATGGTGAAACCAGCTCTCTTTCTTGTCTTTGAGAAGTGATCCACTGTGACTCTGTCAGTGTCTCGTCTTCTAGAACATGTCCTCTCTCCAGCCTCTCCAGCCCTCGACAGCAGCGTCTTTGCTGGGTTTTCTCTGACTCGGATGGGGGGGGGAAGGGAGGACAAATAACAGCATTGTGTCTGCCCTGACACTTTTTAATTACCCCTTTCATTTTCTTTGGGTTTCACCTGCCATGACTCAGCCACCTCACTTTTGAGACCATGTTATTTTCTAACACCTCCGATATGTATTAAAATGGATCTGAATCATCATGTAGAGCGATATTTACATCAAGATATTTAGATATACCTGGAAGGATACTAGCTAGGTATCAGAATATTCACCTTAAGAAAGAACAGTTTTTGGAACAGTTTGAGAGACCTCCCTAAAATCACTGGTCAACATATTTGACCGTATTACAATATTTAGGTCTAGATCATTTTTCCATTATGCTAGTTTTGAAATCCCTTTTCAAATTTGACAAAAGAGATCTGGCAATTGAGACGCTATTCTAAACATTTAATGCATTAACTACTTTGATCCTCACAACAAGCCTAAAATGTAGGTGCTGATATTATTGTCATTTTATATTGGATGACACCCTGACACAGCAAAGTAAGTAACTTATCCAAAGTCAAACTTCATGAATAAGAAGCAGAGCCAAGCATTGAATCATGGTTCCAGAGTCTAGGCTCTCAGCCACTGCACTGCCTCCCTGCTCCCAGGGATCATGGAGCTATTCTTTTTATCCAGAACAAGCACAGCAAAATTACTCACAGGGAGAAAATGGGTCTTGATAAAATTGTGAGCAGGGGAAACTAATGGGCCCAGATAGAGAAAGCGCTTTGGGGGGACATATAAATGTAGCAGCCCTCCTGGAGATGGGAGCTGGGTCCTCCCTTGCCTGAACTATCACACCTGTGTCCTCATGGCCTCTGCAGTGGGTTGCCTCATGGACCCATCCAGCTTTGACACTTCTGCATTCTGAGAAACAGTCATCATGTTCATGTTCACGCAAGTTCATGTGTGTGTGTGTGTGTGTATACCTGTGCTCATGCCCTATATCCCTCATTCTGTTGGTCTCCCTAAGTACTTCCCATTGCAGGACCTTGGCACACATTCTCACACCTCCACACCTGTCTTTGCTCATGTTGTTCCCACCGACAAGGACACCTTCCCTCCCCATTCTCCCAGGTCGCCTTGGAAAATTCCTGCTCATCCTCCAAGGTCCAGATGCAGTGGTATTTTCTCTTGGTTCTTTTTCTTGAAAACCTCTTTCTTTTCCAGGCAGTTTTGCTCCCTCTCAACTGTGTTTCTCTGGCACTGCACACTTTTATGGAACACTCATCACAATGAATTAAGATAATTGTTGACCTGTCCCTTTTTCCCACTACATTCAGCCTAGGAGAGTGGTTGTACCTTCTCCATGGATATCCTCAGGGCCTATCAGAGCTTGGCACTGAGGAGTTTTTCAGTAAGTAGTTTTAAATTACATTTGTTGCTATTGGAAATTTATTATCTCTGGGCAAAATAAAATTTCAGAGTCCAAGTGTGGGTGTTTTTACAGCAAAACAAAACAAAACAAAAACCCTTTCCTTGAAATATCTGGAGTCTTAATGCAATGGTGTTTTCTTTTATGGGAAGTTGTGAGTCCTTTGTAGACTTACCTTCTTAACAATTTAAATATTTCTTTTTTTTTTTTAAGATTTTATTTATTTGACAGAGAGAGATACAGCGAGAGAGGGAACACAAGCAGCGGGAGTGGGAGAGGGAGAAGCAGGCTTCCCACGGAGCAGGGAGCCCGATGCGGGGCTCGATCTCAGGACCCCGGGATCATGACCTGAGCCGAAGGCAGACGCTTAACGACTGAGCCACCCAGGCGCCCCAACAATTTAAATATTTCTAAGATTGGGGGCGCCTAGGTGACTCAGTAGGTTGAGAGTCTGCCTTCGGCTCAGGTCATGATCCCAGCGTCCTGGGATCGAGTCCCGCACTGGACTCCTTGCTCGGCGAGGAGTCTGCTTCTCTCTCTGCCTGCCATTCTCCCGCTTGTGCACATGCTCTCTCTCTCTCTCTCTGACAAATAAATAAATAAAAATCTTTAAAAATATAAATTAATAAATATTTTTAAGATTGATGTGTTTGAGTGGGTAGACTTTTTTTAAAGATAACTTTAAGAATGAAATTCTAAGAATTGTGACATTGCTCCCTACAGGATAGAATAACTATGTTACTCTCCATGTGCATTTTATTTATTTTTTTTTAAAGATTTTATTTATTTATTTGAGAGAGAGAGAATGAGAGACAGAGAGCATGAGAGGGAGGAGGTCAGAGGGAGAAGCAGACTCCCTGCCAAGCAGGGAGCCCAATGCGGGACTCGATCCTGGGACTCCAGGATCATGACCTGAGCCGAAGGCAGTCGCTTAACCAACTGAGCCACCCAGGCGCCCCTCCATGTGCATTTTAAAGTTCGTTTGAATTTCTTTTGCAATATGATCAAATACCTCAAATACCTCCATCAGTGATTTCATAGAGGTCTCCCAAACTGCTCTAGATCACTCTCTTTGCTAAGATGGATATTCCCATACCTCAGGGGCTCCATTTCCTTCCAGGCACCAACACAGAGCAAACTCGTCTTCACATGTTACAACTAATTGGAAGGGAAATGAATCGCCGGATGGATTCCACTGAGGTCTGTTCAGCGCCTGCCTCCGAGGCGGGGTGGGGTTGAGGGGGTGGGGTGGGGGGGTGGGGAGCCATGTGTCTCGCCTAGAGGCAAGTCTTTCCTCTCTCCAGCCAGGGCTTTCCCTGTAGCTGAGCTGTTGGCCGATACAGCCCCATTCCAGTCAGATCCACACACAGAATGCATTTCCCCCAAGCAACTGTTTTCACGTTTTTCCTTGGTCCCTGTTGAGCACATGCCTCCCAGAATAATTGTCTCCACTGGGTCCACCGTGAGCCAGAGCCTCTTGTGGGCTTGGAAGGGGGAAGCTCCCGAGACTTGCCCTCCAGTGTGTCAAGTCAGTGTACAGCCCCAGTTACAAGATAAATGGTGGTGTGGAAACGAGTCAGCTTAGCTGGCAACTGCCTGAGCGCCACAGTCGGTGTCTTTTCTGTAATTATTGCATTTAATACAGCTAGTTACTTGCACAAAAGAGCTTCCGGATACAGCAATTTCCACTGGGGGCTGTTTAGGAATGTACAGGCCCATCATTTAGCCCTGATATTGTTGGGTTGTCAGAATTGATCATAGCTCTTGACGGAACACCTCTAGCTTTTTTTTTTATGGAGTGCCTCAGAGTGACATTTCACATTGTTTAAGTAGGAGTGATCTGTTAGTTTATATTTTATCTAAAACTGCAGATCAGATGACCTCCCTCAGGGCCGAAATGTATGAATCCTTTTCGCATGTTATAATTAATAGTGGAGCTGGGAGAGAAATTTATAACAAGGGGCCAAAGAGCTGGGCAGAGCAACTTGTCAAAAAGAAGGAAATTCCACTACAGATTAGCTTATTTTTAAGCATGTCAAGCTCTACATACAAACATGATCTATTGCTTCCTTGTAATGTCTGTTTGGGCCCACATGCTCGGGGCGGTGTCAGAGACTGCTGTAAATTTTGTCTGAGTCAGGGCAATTCTGATTGATCTCTGAGTGTAAAATCGATAAGAAGACACTGTCATTTTCTTAAAGGATGAGCTAGAAAAGGAAAATAAATTAAGACTCCACTGCATGTCTATCTCCAGTGCTCATTAATTCAGTGTGGTCTGTACTTTGTTAATGTTATGGCCACAGCTTTAATCTTCCAGGTGCTCTTCCTGTGGCTACTTGCTAGCCGCCCTTCCTTATGTTATGTATATTTCATCTGAATGGGGGTGCGTGTGGGGGGGGTGTAAAATGGCTGCCCTTTTTTCTCCCTTAGCTCCTGCTTAATCCATTTTATTATTTTGGAGACATACATCACCATGGATACTGATTAACTTTAAAATAGACAGAGCCATTCTCTCTTCCTCTCTCCGTCTCTCTCTCCCTCTCCTTCATCCGAAGATAGACTCATTTGTCTTGAAGAGTTTGGGCAAATAATAACTATCAAGCATTTTGCCTTACATAATAAACCCTGTGAAGACTAATTTTCTGTTCTCTCTCTTTCTCTCTTTCTCTCTCTCCTCCCTCCCTCTCTCCCCCTTCTCTCTCTCTGTCTCTCTCCTTCCTTCCCTCTCTCTTTCTTGTTCTCTTAAGGCTTTTTTTTGTGGACACTTTAAAATTGTCTTTGTAGACTTCCTCAGTTTTAAAACTTCCTGTACATCAAGAGTTTTCCCACAATGTTTTGAGAAACCATAGTTCATCTAACTATACACACGCACACACACACACACAGAATCTAAGAGTTAAGAGGTTTCGTGGTTGTTTCTTGCTTTGCCATCATAGACTCCCAAACGTGTCCTGTCTTGCAGGTTTTGTTATTTTGTTCCTCAGGAAGAGAGGAAGGGGAGGACAAGGCAGGTGGTATATCCCCTCCCCCTGATTTGTATTCTGCATTAAATATCAACATCTTACACTTTATGTTTCCTTCTGCTGTAGAAACAGAACATCTAGTTTTGTCTGTAGCTCTGTCTTTGGCTTCTATGAATGGACTTGGTAAATCCTGTGTTTTTAGACATTGCTCATTTCTGACACATTCTGAATACCTTGCACATGAGTTATATACTGTGGTCACATGTCCAATAATTGTTCGTGGAAACCCATGAATAGAAGACTGCTTCCAGAAGCTTTTTGTTTGTGAAAACCTATTTAGACTATATAGGATTTTGTTAGGTTTCTCAAAATATACAGAGTCCAAAAAGGAAGGAGAGGTGGTTTAAAAAAAAAATCTAGCTCTATTTGCTTCAAAAGGCATTAAATTCATATTCATGAAGGGTGTTTGCTTTCTTTAACAAAGCACAGCACATGCCAATTAATTATTTCTCAGGAAAAGGTCACTTAGGGGACTAACTCTGTATCTCCCGTCTTCCCAATTGAGCATACTAAATGAATAGATGTGCAAATTTAATCTACAAGTGACACATATTTGGCCTTGAAATTATTTGTCTTATTCATCTTCTTTTAAACATTAGTCTTTATTTATTATGAAGAGCATGATACAGTGAGATAACATCTTGAAATTTGTAAATAATGTGTGATTATTTTAGGATTCAATTTGAGAGAAAACTGTGTACTAAGGCAATACATTTACTGTGTACACCCCCCTCCCCCCATCAATATGATGTAGTCATCATTCTTTACAAGAGCTGATGGACATCTGAAAATGACTGAAAGGGATCACTTGTGGTTTTTTTCCTTTCGTTTCTGAGACCTGTACACTTAGATTTTTCCTGAAGGAGGTAAGAAGTTTGGTGAGACAATTAAGTGGCTCTTTTGTATCCATAGGGAAGCCCATAGTTCACTGAGGGGCACGGCTACTCATGTATTTATTCACTGGGGCCTCCTGTGTGCCTGAAAACAGAGGGGGTGGGAAGTGTCCTACGCCTGTTTTCCCACCTACCTTAGAGATCACAGCTACCTCACAGGGTTGCTATGAGGATTACATGGAAAAAGAAGTATGTAAAACAACTGGAACATAGTGGGGTTTTTAATGGTGAGAGTTCCTTCTCCCTTTACTGGTTGGGTGATGGCCTTAGGAAAATCATTTATTGAAGAAGCCGACTCTTCTCTCATGTATAAAAATGAGATAATTGCTGGGAAGATGAGTGATAATGTGTTTTTTTGGCAGCACGTGATGTGGCTCATGCACACAAGTAGTATTTACAGGCATACCTTGTTTTACCGTGCTTCATTTCATTGTACTTTCCACATGTTGTGTTTTTGACAAATTGAAGATTTGTGGCGATCCTGGGTCAAGCAATTCCATTGGCTCCATTTTCCCGACAGTGTATGTTCACTTTGTGTCTCTGTGTCACATTTCAGTAATTCTTGCTATATTCAAACTTTTCATTATTCATTGTTATGGTGATCTGTGATCAGTGATCTTTGATGTTACTACTATAATTGTTTTAGGGCATCATGACCTGCACTCACCTAAGACACTGAATTTAATTGATAAGTGTTGTGTGTCTCCCGACTGTTCCACCCGTCAACCATTCTGGGTCTCGCTCCCTCTTCTCTGGCCTCCCTATTCCCTCAGACACAGCAGTATTGAAATCAGGCCAATTAATAGCCCCACAATGTCCGTTAAATGTTCAAGTAAAAAGAAGAGTCGCAGGTCTCATTTTAAATCAAAAGCTAGAGATGATTAAGCTAAGTGAAGAAGGAATGTTAAAAGCAGAGATAGGCCAAAAGATAGGCCTCTTGTGCCAAACAGTTATGAATGCCAAGTTGTAAATGCAAAGAAAAAGTTCTTGAAGGAAATTAGAAGTGCTATTTCAGTGAATACTCAAAGGATAAGAAGAAAGTAAAGCGGATTTATTGCTGCATGGAGAAAGTTCTAGTGGTCTGTACAACAGATCAAATCAGCCACAACATTCCCTTAAGCCAAAGCCTAAACCAGAGCAAAGCCCTAACTCTCCTCAATTCTTTAAAAAACTGAGAAGGGAAGAAGCTATAGAAGAAGTTTGAAGCTAGAGGAGGTTGGTTCCTGAGGCTTAAGGAAAGAAGCCATTTCCATAACATAAAAGTAGAAGGTGAAGCAGCAAGAGCTAATGTAGAAGCTCAGCAACTTATCCGGAAGATGTAGCTAAGGTAATTAATGAAGGTGGCTGCACTAAACAACAGATTTTCAACGTAGACAAGCCAGCCTTCTATTGGGAGAAGACGCCACCTCTTCATAGCTGGAGAGGAGGCGTCAATGCCTGGCTCCACAGGCTGCTACTCCTGTTAGGGGCTAATGCAGCTGGTGACTTGAAGTTGAAGCTAATGCTCATTTCCCATTTCAAAAATCCTAGGGCCCTTAAGAATTATTCTACATACTCTGCCTGTGCTCTAAAAATGGAACAACAAAGACTGGCTGACAACACTATCTGTTTAGAACATGGTTTACTGAATACTTTGAGCTTACTTTTGAGACCGATTGCTCAGTGAAAAAAGATTCCTTTCAAGATACAACTGCTCATTGACAGTGTACCTGGTCACCCAAGAGCTTTGATGGAGATGGACAATGAGATGAATGTTGTTTCACATATGTTTACAGTGTTTATCTTGCCCTATAATTGTTGATATCATGGCATAGTGTTGAGATCATCTGGAAGGATGACCACTAAAATGCAAACAATAGATCTTTCTCATGGATGGAATTTGGAGTGATAACCTCTGTGATTCTCTGTATTGTTTGAATTTTCACAATGATTGCATATAATTTTTAGAATCAGAAAAAATTATTTTATTATTTTTGGGAAAAAAGCTGTGCCTCTGTCTTGTTGAGTGTGTAGTTTTAATCTAGGTCAGTGGAAATGTGAAGAGGACATTCTTTGGGAATTAAGGACAGATATTACACCACTGGAATGCTCTCTTTCTGGTTCTAACCCAGCAGTTTAGCCTGTTTTTGTTTTTTTTTCTGTACTTCAAGCCACCTCAACATTCTCCAATGGAAGACAGACCTGGGAAACTCCAGCATTCTTCAAGTCATGGACTCTTTATTGTTTTCTCACCTCTTGCTTTTTCGATCCTGGCTTCCCTGCCTCCTGATCTGGGGATTTCATTTCACACTGAAGCCATGACCTTCCTGGTCTTGATATGGCTGTGTTACTTACAGTTTAGCTGAGCATGAGATAGATGTCTTAAAAAATTAAACAGAACAGTTATATGTGGTATAAAACAATTACTATTTCAGGTTTCCAGTTGATAGAGACTTCACAGAGAGGCTAGGTTTGATCTGGGTCTTAAAGTTTGATGTTAATGGGCTCAATCGATGTTCAGTGAAAGAATATGCAGAACAGGGGTGCCTGGGTGGCTCAGTCGTTAAGCGTCTGCCTTCGGCTCAGGTCATGATCCCGGAGTCCTGGGATCGAGCCCCGCGTCCGGCTCACTGCTTGGCAGGAAGCCTGCTTCTCTCCCTCTCCCACTCCCCCTGCTTGTGTTCCCTCCCTCGCTGTGTCTCTGTCAAATAAATAAAATCTTTAAAAAAAAAAAAAAGAATATGCAGAACAGATCAAGTCAGTGGTTCTCAAGATACGCATCAGCATCACCCAGAGGGCTTGTTAAAATGCAGTTTACTGGGACTACCCTCTGGGTTTAGGATTCAGCAGGTCTAGGATGGGACCCATCCTACTCCTGGTCCTGGGACAACACTTTGAGAATCTCCAAGGTAAAGCATTATTAAAGAGCACAGTTGCTTACAAAGGAAAGCACGTAGTGTGTTTCAAAAACTGTCTAAAGCAGTCTGGCTAGAATGAAGGAAGAAGTGAGACATTTAGTTGGGAATGTAGATTGAAACCAGATTATGAATAATTTTGAATACTTGATTAAGAAATGTAGTTTTTTAATTACTAGAATATCATAGAAGGTTTTAAAGCGGAAGAATATCATGATTAAAAGATTAATCTTAAGGTGATAGGTAAGGTCAGTAGACACAAGGCATCATGGAAACAAAAATCTTTTGGGGGGACTTACATGAGTAAGGGACTGAAGCTCTGAATTCTTTGTCAACTCTTATTCACCTCAATCATAACCTGACCTCAGTCAAAATGGCTGCTCAAAAACTTGTCAGATTCTTTTGGTAAAAACTGGTAACTACCGTTGTCTCAAAGAAGATGTCTTCCCCATACATTGTTTCTGGGTATATAGTTCAATAAAAGCAGATCTTAGTGCATGCCAAATATATATCCATTTATTATCAAGAAGGCACAAAAACAGTTTTAAAAACTGGTTATTGTAAGATGATGACATCTCTACTTTCTCTCCTCAAACACTCTTAACAAATACCTTGCATGGAAGATTCACTCCAAGATGGAGTCAAGAATATTGTCCAGAGAGCTTGCTGTTCTAACCCCTGCGTATCTTGAACACCACCCGTTTCAGCACACTAGAATCAATAAAAATTATTTCTAACATTTCTTATGCTAATAAACCTCTGATGCAGATTTCTGTAATAATACCTAAAGTACAAGTTAGAACGATTGCTAGAGTGTGTATTCATGATTAGATTACTTCAAATGCTAACTAATTGCCCCTAGGGTGAGGATTAAAGGTATTTCACATATATACCTAGCTTATATTGATAGACCTCAAAGTAAATATGCAGAAAATGTAACCACTCCCATTACTTTCCTTTTTATAGCTCTCAAATTTTTTCTCTAATCAGTGGTGTGCTGGTAGACTACTTTCTGAAGAGGGGGAAAAACCCAAAACCTGATTTGTAGTCTTTGCCAACTTTTTTGGTATAAATACTTGCACTTCAGGTCGTTTCAAGGTACAGTGTTTTACCAACCAACACACAAAATTCCTGAATATTTAACAGTCAAATCTAGTAAGCTTGGAACAGGCTCTGGCATATCACTGTCTCTAACTCCAGTTCTTTTCTGTATCAAGCCTGAATTTGCAAAAGCCTTTCAGTGATATTCCCTAAAATACAGAGAGTATTTTCACTGTCCTGAAAATCCTCTGTACTCCTCTATGCATTCCTCTCTTTCCCCTACCCCTTGGCAACCAGTGATCTTTTTACTCTCTCCTTAGTCTTGCCTCTTCCAGAATGTCATATAGTTGAAATGATGTATTAGGTAGCCTTTTCAGATTGGCTTTGTTCAGTTAATAATATGCACTTAATGTGCTTCCGTGTCTTTTCATGGCTTGATAGCTTATTTCATCTTGGGGCTGAATAATATTCCATTGTCTGGTTGTACCACAGTTTATTTATCCACTCACCTGCTGGAGAAATCTTGGTTGCTTCCACGTTTTGGCAATTATGAATAAAGGCCCTAGTTGAATTCACATTTACCATATTTGTTACTGTTTTTAATTCATTGCCCTTGTTCTTTGTTCCTGTTTTAGTCTTCTTCTCTTTTTTTTTTTTTAAAGATTTTATTTATTTATTTGAGACAGAGAGAATGAGAGACAGAGAGCATGAGAGGGAGGAGGGTCAGAGGGAGAAGCAGACTCCCTGCCGAGCAGGGAGCCCAATGCGGGACTCGATCCCGGGACTCCAGGATCATGACCTGAGCCGAAGGCAGTCGCTTAACCAACTGAGCCACCCAGGCGCCCCCTTCTTCTCTTTTTTTGCCTTTCGTGGTCTGAAGGGAGTGTTTGATATGATTTTCTCTCAGTAGATCAATTATACTTAGTTGTTTACTTTTTTTTAATAATTACCCTAGAGTTCATAGTATGTATGTACACCTAATCTGAGTCTACTTTCAAATAATGCTACACTGCTTCACTGGTAGTACAGGTACCTTACAATAGCAAGATATTTCTAACATTGTTGCCATTCATTTCACTTATACATAAGCTATAAACATCAGATACATTGTTGCTATTATTATTTTGAACATCTGTTAGATTGAGAATAAGAAAAATAAAAGTTTTTGTTTCATTTTCACTTCTTCCTTCTCTAAAGCTCTTACTTTTTTTTTTTTTTTTTTTAGTATAGCTCCAAGTTTCTGACCTGTATTCTTCTCTCTGAAGAATTTCTTTTAACATTTCTTGCAAGACAGGCTTACTGGCAACAAATTCCCTCAATTTTGCCTGAGAAAGTCTTATTTCTCTTCATCCTTGCAAGAATAATTTCACAGGAAAAGGAATTATTGGTTGATGTTTTTTTTTCTCAATACTTTAAATATTTTACTACTCTCCTTTTGTGTGCATGATTTCTGAGGAGAAGCTGGATATAGTTCTTATCTTTGCTTCTCTATAGTTAAGGTGGTTCCCCCTCCCCCTCTGGCTTTTTTCAAGATTTTTTCTTTATCTTTGATTTTCTGCAGTTTGAATATGATAGGCCCAGATGTCCCTTTTTTTCCCTTTTCTGAATTTATCCTACTTTGTGTTCTCTGAGCTTCTTGGATCTGTGGATTTGTGTCTGACATTAATTTTGAGAGATTCTCAGTTAATACTGCTTCAAATATTTCTTCTCTCTCCTCTCTTCCCTCCCTTTCTTTCTTTCTTTCTTTCTTCCTTCCTTCCTTCCTTCCTTCCTTCCTTCCTTCCTTCCTTCCTTCCTTCCTTCCT
>NC_058414.1:52487712-52502464 GCF_002201575.2 Neomonachus schauinslandi
TTCCTTCCTTCCTTCCTTCCTTCCTTCCTTCCTTCCTTCCTTCCTTCTTTTCTTTTTTTCCTCTCTCCCTCCCTGTCTTTCTGTCTGTCTTTCTCCTTCTCTTGGTATTCCCATTATGCATATGTTATACATTTTGTGGTTGTCCCACAGTTCTTGGATGTTCAGTTACTTTTTTTTTTTCAGTCTTTTTTCTTTTTGTTTTTCACTTTGGGTGTTTTCCATTGATATATCCCCAAGCACAGAGATTCTTTCCTCAGCCATGTCCAAACTATTCATGAGCCCATCAAAGAGGCTTTCTTCATTTTTGTGCAGTGGTTTTGATCCCTAGCATTTCTTTGATTCTCCCATATCAAAATTTCCATCTCTCTGCTTACATTGCCCATCTGTTCTTGCATGCTGTCTACTTTATCCATTAGAGCCCTTAGCATATTATCATAGTTGGTTCAAATTCCCAGTCTGATAATTCCAGTATCCTTGACATATCTGAATCTAGATCTAATGGTTACTCTGTCTCTGTAAACTATATTTTGCCTTTTATTTTACCTTGTAATTTTTTGTTGAAAGGCAAGCACAATATACTACATTAAAAAAAAACAACAACTAAACTAAATACGTCTTGAGTGATGTGGTGGTGAAGTATGGCAGGGAGGGGAAGCAATCTGCAGTCCTATGATCAGAGATTAGTCTTGTAGTAAGCCTGTGCCTCTGGGCTGTGAACTCCACAAGTGCTTCTCACTTTCTCCCCTCTAGATGGCTAGAGGGGGCTGGAGTTGGGTATTTCCCTTCCTTCAGGTTGGTTAGGCTCTGATAAAACTCTAACAGGTTATGCTCTCATAAAATAGTTTCTCTTGAGGGTAGTGCTTGTTGAGAAGAGTATTTCAAAATGATTGCTTTCCCCCTCCCCCTGCCAGAAGCAAGAAGGGATTTTTTTTTTCCTCTAATATTTACTATGAGAACCTAGTAGAGCTCCTAGAGGTAAAAGTCACAAAAGTGTGGGGGCTATCCTATGACTGGACTCCCTTGGAGTTTTTAACTCTCAGACTTGTCCACACTGAGCCTCCAGCAATTTGTCAGTCACAGTTCAGGTTTTCCTACCCCAGCACTGGTTTTTACAATTAGTTTCTGCTTGTGGGTTTTTACTCAAGTAAGTTGTGATTCTTGGTGTCTACTTGTTTGTCTTTCTAATATTTGGGGTAGTAGTTTGCCCTGTGACCTCATTTCTTTGATGAATCTAAGAAGAGTTGTTTATTTTTCAGTCTGTTCACATTTTTTTAATTATACATTTTTATCAAGAATTTTTAATGTATGTAAATACCATACCAAAACCAAAACATTATTTTTTTAAAAAAGAAATTCTCTATGGGTAAAGACCTGTGAAACCTTTTTTTCTTAGAAATTTTCTTTCAGAGACAAATGATTGTGTCCGTATCAGTAATTTCCACTTAATAGACAAAATATTTGAGCCATAGATATATTCTTTTTTTAGAATGATAGATGTATTAAGTCTGCTCAGGCTGCCATAACAGAATACTAGATTGGGTGGGTGGCTTAAACACAGAAATTTATTTTTTCACAGTTAGGGAGGCTGGAAGTCCAAGATCAAGGTGCCACCCAGGTTAGTTTCTAGAAAGACTCCTTTTGGCTTGCAGTTGGCCCCCTTTTCACTGTGTGCTCACTTGCCCTTTCCTCTGTGAGTGGGCAGTGTCTGCCTCTTCTTATAAGGATGTCCATCCTATTGGGTTAGGGCCTACCCTTATGACCTCATTTAACCTTAATTACCTTTTCAAAAGCCATATCTCCAATATATTCACATTTGGAGTTAGATCCTCAACATATCAATTTGAGGGGATACCATTCAGTCCATAATAGTGGATTTTATTTCCACTTTGTGGAGAAAGAATGCTAGAGAGGTTTTCATTATTTAGGAATCATGGTTCTAGCTCCCAAAGTTAGAAACATAGGAGTATGTGTGTATGTGTGGTATTATTCTCCAAGTTTTAAAATTGTGTTTTGTGATTCACTTACATCTTTTTGGAGTTTCTTTTTAATTGACTCGAAGATGACCTTTAGATTTGTTTCTCAAAGTGTGGTTTGTGGATCATGTGCATCAGAATCAATTAGTGGCCTTATATAAAATGTAGATTCCTGAGTTTCACCTGAGGAGTATTAATTCAGAATAACTAAACAACTTGGCCTGGGTTCATGTTCTTGAGATTCTTTTTTTTTTTTTTAAAGATTTTATTTATTTATTTGAGAGAGAGAATGAGAGAGAGAGAGCATGAGAGGGGGGAGGGTCAGAGGGAGAAGCAGGCTCCCTGCCAAGCAGGGAGCCCGATGCGGGACTCGATCCCGGGACTCCAGGATCATGACCTGAGCCAAAGGCAGCTGCTTAACCGACTGAGCCACCCAGGCGCCCATGTTCTTGAGATTCTTGAAGCCAGGGTTATATTCCCCAGCCATGAAAGGGAGGAGCCCTGGGATATGAGCTTCAGTGCCATGACATTCCTTGTGTACAGTATCATTAAACATCCCCCAAGAGCAATGCCTAGGGAGTATTGTTATTTCCTCTTCCGGACCTGAAATATGTGTAATTCTGTCACAGACAACAATGCATTGGCTCTAAGTACTCATATTTTTAAAATCTTTTTTTTCCCTTCACCAAGTTGTTTTTTTTTTTTTTTTATCATTTTTGGATTTCCTATACCATTATTATCTTTTCATTTTTGTCTTCCATCTTTTAATGTACTATTGATAACTTACTCCAACTCTGGATTTTATTTTTTTTAAGATTTTTTTTATTTATCTGAGACAGACAGAGAGAGATAGAGCACAAGTGGAGGAGGATCAGAGAGAGAGGGAGAGGCAGACTCCCTGCTGAGCAGAGAGCCTGATATGGGGTTCGATCCCAGGATCCTGAGGTCATGACCTGAGCTGAAGCCAGACACTTAACCGACTGAGCCACCCAGGCACCCCCCACCCTGGATTTTAGACAATAAATAAACATTCAAAGGGTGTGCCTAAAGTAGATATATTGTTAGACTGACAAAGAAAAAGTTTTGTTTTGTGTTTTGTTTTTTTGTGCCAAGTCAAGAAGCAAGAAAGTGTTTGGTACATCAAAGGACCATATGTGGTTTGACATGACTAGGATTTGAAGCAGTTTTCTTCACGGCACACTGGAATTGTGGACAGCACTGTTTAAGGGAGGAAAAGGCTTAGGGTAATACTAAACAAATCAGCAGTAATCATCCCCCAAATTGGCATTACACTGCAAGAATATATCCCAGCATGTACAGAAGTACCCATAGTTCCCACACTATTCAAGTGGTCACTCTTTAGCAATGTGATTGTGTTTGAGTAGTTTACAACCCTGCTCATATATGCTCATAAGGCAGAATTGTCACATATTTCTGTAAATCTTACTTTAGAATGAATTTGCCTCGACTTCTTACTGGATATCCCATGTCCTCTTAGCTGAACATTCTGTTGACAAGCAATGGCAAAACACAGTACAGATTCAATTATAGCAACAACCAAATTTGCACGTTTGTCAAAACTTTGTAGCATACCTTGCATATGGTTGGCAGGATGCCTGTTGGGAATTACTGGGCTTGAGGAAAGGGATTATATGATGGAATAGAGTAAATGTGGTGAAAAAGGCAACAACAGTAAGGAAGACATCCACCATTTTTTTGAGAGGATGATATGATAAATCTTTTCTCACATTATTTCTACTCCACACAACTTTGTGCAAAGTGTTGTTATTAATCGCTTTCATTGATGAGAAAAGTGAGGTTTACAAAGGTTCAGGATCCAAACTCAAATTTATCTGATTCCAGAGCCCAGGATTTTTCTCACTATGTTTCTAAAATTACATGGAACCAGATCACAAGTTCCTCATATGATATCACTCTGGAAAGTTTAAATACTATGGCCATAATTTCCTAAAGCGCATCCTGTGGAATAGTAATTCTTTAGGATGGGAAAAGTCCTTACTCTAAATGAAGGGCTCTGGTGCACAGATAGGTTTATGAAATGCTGGATTTCACCAAACACACACACTTTCCAGACACCCATTACTTGTGCAATGGTGCATAAGTGCGAAGCCACTTTTGGGGGTTGGGGGGTGTTCTGGGGCCATCAAACAGAGCTTTTGTATGTGTGGTGCTAAACTCATTCATTCAGGGATTGAACTCATAGACTTAATCTCATTAGCAACACCATTCTAGATCCACGCTGTACCTTCCCAACCAATCATAGTAATACATCTTTACTTTGGGGATATGTAGCAAATTCCTTAGGAAGTATGTTTTATTTTGCTTTTCTTTTTTACAAAAAACTCATTTGTTAAGCCAAATTATTCTAGAATGTTTAAAAATTGCTTAGTCTTTAGACTTTAACTATATATTTAAATGTATAATTAAATGTTTGTGTGTATATATACACACACAGAGTAAGCTTCCAGTCTTGTTATTTTTAATTTGTATGTTTATACATGTATATGAACATACAAGGAAAAGGTTAGAAGGAAACATAGCCAAGGGTGAGAATTGATTATGTCTGTTGTGTAAGGATTACAGGTGATTTTGATTTCCTTCTTTATATTTCTCTGTATTTTCTAAATTTTCAAAAAATATGTATTATTTTTATAAGAAGAAAAATATATGTTCTCATATGTATCCTCATTACCTAATTTAAAAATTTGTTGTATTGCTTTTGTTTTTCAGTCTATCTAGGCACATGTGTTCCTTTTGCATATTTTACTCATGGACTAAAATCCCTGTCCAACTTTCCCAATGAAATCAACTTCTTAATGTTGAGAAGAAATACTGAAAATTGCACTGAGACTGAATGAGTGATCTTGAGGATGATAGAACTCTTTGAAATGTTTGTCTGTGTGTCTGGTCTGTGTGCCTGTGTGTGTCTGCATGTGTTTGTGGTGTGTGTTTTGACTACCCAATGGGATTTGAATGAGCAACAATACGAAATGAGGGTTAGCTCAAGCAAGACACAGAAGGGAAGACATACAAAGGAGAGGGTGAAGAAAAAAAGCCAGAAATGAGTAAAACACAGACCAAGGCTAGAAAAGAGGTGGAGAGCTGTGACCAAAGTGAGTGTAAGGCTTACACGTTCAGAATGTGCTACAGGAATCCCAAATAACTGGATGCTAATTACAGTATATCTTTAATAGAAATGGGGACTATCCTTTCTCTTCTATATTATTTATTTTTGTCTTTGTTGCTAGTCTCCATGATCTTTTTTATATAAAGTTTCAGTCTTTGTTGCTGTTAATATGAACTGTAGGTTACGACTTTAGACAATTATAGTCCTACAACGTAAGTTAATAATAAGTTTGAATTAACATTATTTTCAAAGAAGTACATTTTCAAGATACTCTGGTTGACTCTAGCCTTGTGATGCTCACAAACATTAAAAGGAAAAGAAATGAAGTAGTCATATTTCAGAACTGTGGGAAACTCATTAGTTATGGTTTACAGAGATTTCTATAAACTATTGTTATTTTGTTGGTGGCGGTCCTTTTCTCCATGTGGGGAAACTTCTACATCCAGGATCTTGAGCCCATATGAATCTGAAAGTTGGCCTGCAGAGTCCTGAAATTACCTAGACTTTTGTGGCTGTCACTTAAAATGATAAAGTTGCTTTTTTTCCCATTAACCTACCTGAGACATCTAGGTTAGCGATAGCCAAATTGCCCGTTATTTGGTCGGCAGGCATGAATGCTTCCCCAATTTTTGTGTATGAAGAAGGTAAGCTCTTCAGCTGGAGGCATGGTGGTTTCTGTTTTTGTTAGTTATTATATAAAGGAAAAATTGAATTGTGATATTTGTAGTAAATTCCTTTCTGGGAATTTCTGGGGGGAAAAAACCTTTTTATCTTTCTAGAAACAAGTTCTACTTGGTCTCAGACAATAAATAAGTCTTCCAAAGAAGGGGAAAACAGTTACAGCATTTAATGTTATTCAGATTTTATGTGAAGGCAGAAGTATGACCATAAAGAATTATTTCATGACATTCAGCAATTTAGTTCAACAAACATGCAAGGAGGACTTGGCAATGTGCCTGGCACTGTGTTCGTGCTAGAAATTTTTTAAAAAGTCTAACATGACCAGGTTCTTTAGGAGCCAAGTCTTGTGAAGAGAGATGAATAGAAATGTAACTGAAATACAAAGTTATCTGGGTCCATTTGGAATACAACACAGTTTGAGGGAGCAACTGAGTCTTCTGTGAAGGGCTTATCCAGTTATTACCAACTAACATTCTGTGTGCAACGCTGTGCTGCTTACTTGCCTTCTATCTCACTGAACTTTTCGTGGTATGTTTATTCCAAAAATTCAAGTGAATTAAAGATATCTTTAAAATATCTTTGAGGGTGTCTATATTTTTAAATTTGCATTGAAATCACCTTGGAGCAATTATTTTCAATTTTTTTTCCAACTGAATCCCTTTCTGAAAGAACTTTCATATGAAAAGTCAAAATGCAAACACATAAAGGTGAGGCTACTCCAGCTTGCGTCCCCCTCCTCCTTGTGCCTCCCACGGCGTAACTGGGAGACCCAGGGCTCCGCAGGAGGCATTTTGAAACCCACTGCCCCAGACAGTGGGTTTTTCCCTGATTTTAATGTCATTTTCCCTTCTTAATTACGCACTGATTTCATATTGAGTCTAACTTTAATATTTCATATGTTTTGTACATGTGTTTATATAGTTATATACATATTTATTACTTGCTATTTATTACATATTACAGAATAACATCCTGAGGCATAAGAGCACAGAGATTCAGTATAACTTGTTTTGAACAGAGTCCCACTTTGAATAATTAAAGGGGCCATTCATTGTTTTGATTTTGATAGAAATCTTGAAAAGTGAATAGCATTCCCTAATAATATTTTTGAAATAATTTACAGGAAAACTGACATAGCTACTCTTTTCATCAGAATGGTGATGTTACTAGTATTTAGAAGTCTCGTATTCCTAGATTGTTCGTAGTCTCTGAATGTGTTTCCTTGATATGTACCCCTTCTGTTGGTAGCTGTCACTTCCATGGTTACCCAGAGCTAGCCTTATATGGAGAAAAGGATCATTCATATGAGGGAGGCAAAGTACCCCCACAAATGAAAACTTTCCACTCTAAGTCGGCTCATGCCTAAATTCCATAACTAGAGAGTCATTCTTTATGACCTGTCATGTTTTATTGCCCATGAAAATATTTCCACTTTTAAGAGAAAATGTTCATGAAATGGCTAGCCAATTTGTGTTGGGACTCATGTTTTTAGAAACTTTCTTGAGTAAGACTTTGACCCAAAGGTGAACGCAGACATCACAGAGAACACTATACCTAATCAGTAGACTTAGGATGTCAGAAAAAAATTGAAACAGCAGAGGCAAACTTGATATGTGGCCCAGGGTATGCTTATGCTTATACTCTGCAAGGTAGATTCGCACGTGGTTCTCCCTTTAATCACACTGATTAAATATCAGCCAGCTGGTTTCAGAATGTTCTGCTCTAGACTAGAATTTCTCAATCTTGGCACTACTGCTGGACTCTGGGTTGAATAATTCTTTGTTGTGAGCAGTTGTCATGTGCATTGTAGGATGTTCAGCAGCATCCCTGTCCTCTCCCCACCAGATAACAGTAGCACACACTTGACTGCCCCAGTTGTGACAACCAAAAATGACACTGGACTACCCAATGTCTTCTGGGGTAGAAATCACCCCTAATTGAAAACCACTGGACTAGGTTAGTCTGTGTTTTTCTTTTTTTTCCTCTGGCTGAGATCTAATCAGCATTTCTTCAAGTTTATATTTAGCAACTATATGTTTACTTTAAACTACTCTTTCCTCATCTCTGGCATATTCTTCAGCTCTCAGTCAGTATGATGGCTGTTTTGTTCCCAAAAGCTTAACCCTTTTTACTAAGCATTATGTAGAGATAATAATTTTTTTTATTTGAAGTGTAGTTGATGTACAATATTATATTAGTTTCAGGTGTACAACATAGTGATTCAACATTTATATACATTACAAAGTGATCACCATGACAAATCTAGCTGCCATCTGTCACCATACAAAGTTGTTGCGTATTATTAACTGTATTTTCTATGCAGTATATTGTATCCCCATGTCTTATTTATTTTATAGTTGAAAGTTTGACCGTTTTAATCCCCTTCGCCTATTCTGCACATCCCTCAAGCTCCTGCCCCCAGCAACCACCAGTGTGTTCTCTGTATCCTTGAGTCTGTTTCTGTTTTGTTTTGTTTAGATTCCACATATAAGTGAAATCATATGGAATTTGTCTTTCTCTCTCTGACTTGTTTAACTTAGCATAATACCCTTTAGATACATCCATGTTTTGGCAAATGACAAAATTTTATTGTTTTTTATGGCTGAGTAATAGTCCATTGTCTATATAAACCACATCTTTATCCATTTATCTGTCAGTGGACACTTAGATTGCTCTCATATCTTAGCTATTATAAATAATTATGTAGTGAACATAGGGGTGCATATATCTTTTCAAACTGGTGTTTTTGTTTTCTTCAGTTAAATACCCAGAAGTGGAATTGCTGGATCATTTTATAGTTCTATTTTTAATTTTTAAATGTTTTTCACAGTGGCTGCACCATTTTGCATTCCCACGAGCAATGCACAAGGGATCTCTTTTTTCTACATCTTCACCAATGCTAGTTGTTTCTTGCCTTTTTGGTAATAGCCATTCTGACAGGTGTGAAGTGATATTTCATTGTGGTTTTGATTTTCATTTCCCTGATGATTTGTGCTGTTGAGCATCTTTTCAAAGATCTTTTGGCCACCTGTCTGTCTTCTTTGAAGAAATGTCTATTGAGGTCCTCTGCCCATTTTTAAATTGGATTGCTTTTTTGATACAGAGTTGTATGAGTTTTTTATATATTTGGGATATTAACCCCTTATCAGTTATATCATTTGCAAATATCTTCTCCCATTCAATAGGCTAGGCTTCTTTTTCATTTTGTTGATGGTTTCCTTTGTTGTGCAATTACTTTTTAGTTTGATAAAGTCCCATTTATTTATGTTTCCTTTTGTTGCTCTTGCCTGAAGAGAGAGATCCAAAAATATATTGCCCACTCCGATGTCCAAGAGCATATAGCCTATGTTTTCTTGTAAGAGTTTTATGGTTTCCAGTCTTACATTTAAGTTGTTAAAGTTCTTTTTTCATACAGCTGTCAAGTTTTCCCAACACTATTTATTGGAGAGACTGTCTTTTCCCCATTGTATGTTCTTGCCTCCTTTGTCAAAGATTAATTGACCATATAAATGTGGCTTTATTTCTGGACTCTGTGTTATGTTCTATCGTTCTGTGTGTCTGTTTTTGTGCCAGTACCATATTGTTTTGATTACTATAGCTTTGTAGTATAGTTTGAAATCAGGGAACATGATACATCCAGTTTGTTCTTCTTTGTTCTTTGGCTTTTCAGGGTCTTTTGTGGTTCCATTACATATTTTAGGATTCTTTGCTCTAGTTCTGTGAAAAATGCCACTGGTATTTTAATAGGGATTGCATTGAATCTGTAGATTGCTTTGGGTGGTATGGACATTTTAACAATATTCATTTTTGCAATCCATGAGCATGGTACATCTTTCCATTTATTTGTGTCATCTTTAATTTCTTTTATCAACATCAAGTGTGATGTAGGGATAATCTTTACAAAATTGCTAATGGCAATTTGGATAGGAAATCTCTCAGCTACTCAGTCCTTCGGCCATACTGATCCATTATTTTTTAACTAGTGTCCCAGATGACATAATGGCCATCAAAATCAAGTTTCTCCACCTTATCTGTCACACGTGTGTGTGTGTGTGTGTGTGTATTGAAAAGATAACCTAATATGCTAAAAGATGATTTGTTTTCCTTTGAAGATTTTGGGAGAGTTAGTGTCTGATTTATAGTAAGTGGCTTAGTTTATGCTGTTGAGTTTAGGATAACTTTAGCCTACTATCCCATCCTAATTATATTTAGCACATCTAGGTTCTGCTCAGAGAAAAGTACAAACCCAGCAGAAGTGCTATGCTTATGGAATGTGCCAAATCAAAGTGTTTGAGAGGCTAAAATGGCCCCTGCTGGATCTTCATGCAGAGAGCCTGAAGGGGGAAACCTAAGTCATGATAGGAAAGCAAAAGAAGTTTTAAACAGGAGAAGCAGTGTTACAGAGCAAGCATGAATGCTAAAGTGAGTGAATAAATATTACTGGGTCACAGAGTCAGAAGCCAGGAAGAATGAGACTAGGTAAAGAAGCATAATAAAGACAGACTAAGGCAAATCGTTGTTCATTAGTATAGAAAACAGTGCATGGATTGTAGAATTCCACTTCCATTTTTGCTGGCTGCATGGTGTGCAAAAAGACCTGAGGGCTTAAAGTGCACAGTAGGACAGGACTGAACTTTAAGACCTGAATTATTAACTCATGTACTCTAGATAAAATTCCCAGCCTATTCACAGGATTCTGAATGTATTCTAATATTTGTTTCTTGATCTTTTACTACATATTAAATTATGACCCTATAAAAAGTACAACATGGACATAAAGTAGACGGTCATAAATTTTTGCTACATTTCTAGCCCTTATAGAATAGCCTTGACAGGGTGACTTCATCTCTAATTTACCTAGCCATATGAATATTAGGAAGTTTACAGAATACCCTGATTTTTGAAAAGATATCCAAATAGTCAAAGTTATTGGTAAACACAATAGGTGCTCATATTATGCACTGCATAGTAATTTGAAAATCACTTGCTAATTCTGAAATACATTGCTTTAAAAATGTAAAGGTTTGGTAAGTGCATTTAATACAAGAGAATTTCAAGAAATATTGTTGGTTAATTGTAAATCATAGTAGTTTGTTAACAAAGTAAGTTCTGGTAGGGGTCCCTGGCTGGCTCAGTTGGTAGAGCATGCAACTCTTGATCTTGGGGTTGTAATTTCGAGCCCCACATTGGGTATAGAGATTACTTTTAAAAATTAAAAAAAAAAAAACCAGTAGGTACTGGCATATCAGTTTTCACAGAGGATATTATCACATCTTTCATGTCTGCTAGCTATGCAGAATGAAAATAACAAAAATTAGGTTGAATTGATTAGGGGAGATAAGGCATGTGAAAATGGTTGGTACAGTACTTGGAATAAGAGGTACTCAATGATATTTTTTTTTAAAGATTTTATTTATTTATTTGAGAGAGAGAATGAGAGAGAGAGCATGAGAGGGGTGAGGGTCAGAGGGAGAAGCAGACTCCCTGCCGAGCAGGGAGCCCGATGCGGGACTCGATCCCGGGACTCCAGAATCATGACCTGAGCCGAAGGCAGTTGCTTAACCAACTGAGCCACCCAGGCGCCCTCAATGATATATTTTTTTGAGGAAGCAAAGACAGGGAATGGATATCTCAAGTTATCCAGGGAAAGAATTAGAATTCTTATTATGAAATATGTTGCCTTTTGTTTGCTGTGTTGGACTTAGAAAGGAGGCCTGGCTGACTGTAATTTTTCTCTTTGTCGTCTTGGTTAATGTAATGATTATAAAATGGGACATACAATATGTCCACTTTTTTGCTGTTAAGTGATATTCATGCCTTAATAACAATGAAGCCTTATCTACTATGAGCTCCAGTCAACATACTTAATGTCTCTGAGCCTCAGCTTTCTTATCAGTGTGATGGGTTTACTATACTACTGCCTCATAAGACTGTTCTCAGAGTCAAGTGAAAGACATATTGTGTCTACTGCAAGGCCTGACCAAGAATATCTGCCCCATGAAGGGAATTCTAAGTATTTTATTTTAAGAGACTCTAACTATTTTTGGCAGTATTTTAGTCCATTCCTTAGGAAGTTTCTTCCAGAGGTATCTATATGATATATTCAAACTTGAGAATTTGGTTCATATTTTTACTTTTCTGATTAGACGTTTTTAATGGCTGCATCCTTGAAAAATATATTAAAAGGATTTTTAGTCTCTTTAGTAAGCTTTCTTGTTATTTGGCAGAGAATATTATTTCACACTATCCCTTAAAGGATCCAAATGAGAGTTGATATGGCTTCTGAAAGTCTTGGGTATTTTTAATCTTCTAAGTCTTCATCCAATTGTCATTTCATTAAGGTGCCCTGCCGAGATGTTCTTTCACATACCATCATTAAGATGAATTGTAGCTCTGCTCTATAAAATACACATAGTACAAGCTCAGTCCACATGTGCTGAAATTATAACTACAAACATGATTCCAGTTCCTGGAGAGGAACACAGAATCACAGCTGCTGTTTCAGGGAGCTTTGCTGTCAGTTTCAAGTTTGAAAACTACTTTCCTAATGATGAGAACAAAAGCCCAAAATAAGAAGAAAAATGTTAGCTTCTTGGCAAAATAATGAGGATTGAAGTGAATATCAAAGATTATTTTTCAAAATCACTTTTGTTGTGGTAAAACATGTATAAAATATACATCTAGCATTTTAACCATTTGTAAGTGTACAACTGCGTGGCATTAAATGCATTCACAATGTCGTATAACTGTCACTACTCTGTATACCCAATACTTTTTCATCATCCCCACCATAAACTCCGTATCCATCAACCCAGAACTTTTCCTTCTCCTTTATCCCCAGATCTGCTAACCTCTGTTCTCCTTTCTTTCTCTATGAATTTGCCTGTTCTAGGTAGCAACATACGTGGAATCATACAATATTTGTCCTTACGTGTTTGACGTATTTCATTAATCACAGTGTTTTGAAGTTCCATTTATGTTGTAGCCTATATTAAAATGTCATTCATTTATGTGGCTGGATAGTATTCCGTTGTATGTAGACCACATTTTGTTTAGCCATTCACCTGTGAACATGGGTTGCTTCCACTGTTGGCTGTGGTGAATACTGCTGTTGTGAAGGCTGGTGTACCGATATCTGTTCGAGTTACTACTTTCAGTCCTTTTGGATGTAGACCTAGATGTGGAATCACTGGGTGATATTGTAGTTCTGTGTTTACCTTTTTGAGGAAACACCAAATACTTTTTCGTAACGGTGGCACCATTTTACATTCTCACCAGCAGTGCACACGGGCTCTCTTTTTTCCACCTCTTCCCCAGCACTTGTTATTTCTGGTCTATTATTATGATGATCAATACTATTATAACCATCTTAGTAGATGTGAAGTGATATCTCATTGTGGTTTTGATTTGCATTTCTCTATGGATTAATGATGTTGAGTATCTCTTTATGTGCTTATTGGCCATTTGTATAGATTCTCTGGGAAGACATCTGTTCAAATTCTTTGCCTATTTTTAAATTGGGTTGTTTATTTTTTTTGTTGTTGAGTTGTAGGAGTTCTTAAGTATTGTGGATATTAATTTCTTGTCAGATGTATGATTTACAAGTATTTCCCCCCACTCTGTAGGTTACCCTTTTCAATTTCTTGATAGCGTCTGTTAAGACACAAACATTTTTAATTTTGGTGAAGTTCAATGTATCTCTATTTTGTTGCCAATGCTTCTGGGGTCATAGCCAAGGTTACTTTTTTTTTTTTAAAGATTTTTTATTTATTTAAGAGAGAATGAGATAGAGAGAGCATGAGGGGGGGGAGGGGCAGAGGGAGAAGCAGACTCCCCACTGAGCAGGGAGCCCGATGCGGGACTCCATTCCAGGACTCCGGGATCATGACCTGAGCCGAAGGCAGTCGCTTAACTGACTGAGCCACCCAGGTGCCCCAAGGTTACTTTTTAAAGTTTCAAAAAGAACTTTAACATTGACTTTCAATAATTATTTTTACAACTTGCCTCCTGTTGTCTGTTACCTGTTACCAGCAAAAATATTTTCTTGGTTTATAGGGTGCCATGACTGGTGACTAATCCCTTTTGCAGTCAGCGTGATTCTCAAGATCACATACTGTGGCTCTGGTCTGTTGACTACTCTCCCCAGCAACTGCATATCATCTCATCCTTTCTGCTCTGTAACATGAGAGGGGAAAAGACAAGGTAAAGTCTGTCTGTGATACTCAATATCCAGGCACACAAGTAGGACCAGATTTGTTGTTGCGACGTACTCACCTATTAAGAACACTGTGCCTGAGGAACATGTGTTCAACCTTGCCCTGATTCCTTCTTTGTCAAAATCAACTCTATTTACTGCTTCATTTGCAGCCAACAGAAGACATGACTCAAAAGTCAGCAATGAAAACCACTCTCCCAGCGTCCTAAATCCTTATAAAGTCCTCACTAAACGAAAGCTGATCTCAAAATATAAAAGTGCCCAATTATTACCTTGTTTCCACCATATTTTTGGTCCAACGGGGGAAGTAAAGGGGAGGAATGAACAAGAAGGGAAAAAGTTAGCAAAATGCCAAGCTAAGAGGTACGTGAGGACCTAGAAGACCAGGAAAGTCAGCGCCAGAAAAGTAGTCCCCCTGTTGTTTGTGGCTCAAGAAGACCAGGCCCAATAACCAGTCTGTCCTTTCCCTGCGGGTTTTTATCAAACTCTGTCTCTAAGACGTTTCTTTCTTTCTTTTTTTTTTAAGATTTTATTTATTCATTTGAGAGAGAATGAGAGAGAGAGAGCATGAGAGGGGGGAGGGTCAGAGGGAGAAGCAGACTCCCTGCCGAGCAGGGAGCCCGATGCGGGACTCGATCTCGGGACTCCAGGATCATGACCTGAGCCGAAGGCAGTGGCTTAACCGACGAGCCACCCAGGCGCCCTATTTTATTTTATTTTAGATTTTATTTATTT
>NC_058414.1:52502474-52570715 GCF_002201575.2 Neomonachus schauinslandi
AGCCACCCAGGCGCCCTATTTTATTTTATTTTAGATTTTATTTATTTGACAGAGACACAAGGAGAGAGGGTAACACAAGCAGGGGAAGTGGGAGAGGCTTCCCGCGGAGCAGGGAGCCTGATGCAGGGCTCGATCCAGGGACTCCAGGATCATGACCTGAGCTGAAGACAGTCGCTCAACCAACTGAGCCACCCAGGCGCCCTCTAAGATGTTTCTGAATATTAAATGCCTTGAAACTGAGCCTGAGGCTTCATCCAAAGTTGAGAGATCAGAAAAGCAAAACACCATATGAACATGAATAAGTAAAAATTACCACACCCATTGCTTATTCACTGACTGTGAAGACTGGTAAACATCTCTAAGGTGTGTCATAACTATGCTTTTAATCCTTTTTTTCTGGTGCAAAAAGAACAGCTCAGACACAAGCAATACATACTGTTAAAAACACACACATGTGTGACTATCTCAGCAACCATGTGGCAGTGCAGTGGCTTGAAGATCTAAAACAAAAAAGTATCACTTGGTGTAGCCATATTACAGATACACGGTTTTTCTGGGAAAAGCATAATTAAGACCCAAGAGATAATCTAACTGGGAAATTAAAGGGGCATATAGAGCACCAGCAAATCATGCCAGGAACCTTTTTCTGTCAGGTGCATGGTGACTCTTAGCATCAGGATCTTCCTTGATTGTGCCCTGGAATGGTTCAGGGATTACCCATGCCGCTCCCCTCCCACTGTCCAGGCTTTCGTGTCTGTGTTCTATTCTCAGGAGTAGAGGTTAGCAAACTTGTACAGAACCGTGTGGTAACTATTTTAGACTTGGGGACCCAAGAGGCAAAATCCAAGATCTTATTTAGGGACTGATCTAACTATTTTACACACATAACTATTTACAAACATAAAAACCATTTTTCTCCAGATTTGGCCTGTGAGCCACAGTGTGCTGAGCCCTGTTTTAGAGGGCTCTGTGAAAGAGGACAGTAGGAGGCCATGAGCAACTGGCGTGAATCTGTGTCTTTGGCAGTTCTCTGCTGACAGAGTGCAGAGCATTGTGTTTTTAGAAGGATATGCCAAAACCATGAAAAGTTTCTCTTCCACCAACGTGCAGCTTGCACGTAATGCTTTGTGTTGCATTACTGATGTCTCAAGTTGCACAATTAACATATTCAGAAATAGGCAAAAGTTTCCACCGGAGTTTGGGAAGTGTCAAGGTTTCCCTTGCCATCTGGCTTTATGACAGTATGGAGAAGTGGAACATGACCAAGCTGTTACTCTGACCGTGCTAGTGATGAACAGGTAGCACACAGAGGTTATGAGAATGAATGAGATAATGTCTGTGAAGTGTTCTGAGTCCTTCAGAAGAGATTTTCTTTGTAATTAGAAAGTAATGCTCCATTATTACAGTTATTATGATTATCACCATTATTAAAGGTAGAGCCAGAAGACATGGCCCTTCCAATGAGAAGAGTTGTGAATAAAGCCGAGCAACTCATAAAGGAAGTGGTTCACACACCAATTATGAGTTTCCAGTTTCTAATTACAGTGTACTGGGTGGTTTTGCATGCACCAGTTTGTTATTCATCCAGAAGAACAACCCTTTGCATGTGTAACAGCTCCTGAAAGGTGCCCAGTATACGCCAAACACAGAAGGAACAGAAGAAAAGCGGTGTGTGACCCCTGAGTTGCAAATTCGAAATGTTATTATTTACTAAGGGTCGTCTTTAAATTTGTTTAGAAACATGGTAGAATTTGTCAGTGAAGAACTTTTGTTAAGAAAAGAAAAACAGGGGCGCCTGGGTGGCTCAGTCGTTAAGCGTCTGCCTTCGGCTCAGGTCATGATCCCAGAATCCTGGGATCGAGCCCCGCATCGGGCTCCCTGCTCTGCGGGGAGCCTGCTTCTCCCTCTCCCACTCCCCCTGCTTGTGTTCCCTCTCTCGCTGTGTCTCTCTCTGTCAAATAAATAAATGAAATCTTTAAAAAAAAAAAAAAAGAAAAGAAAAACAAATGCAAGCAGGAGTCTTACATGTGTGGACAAAAGGATAACAAAAGGAACCATATATTCACTTCATTCTCCCATCATATTACATGGTGATAAAACCTTTATTTAAGTACTGCTGATTGCCCAAAAGTAAGAGGTCAATATTACCCTCTTTCTGTGGTTCCAAAATGCTCATCTTATTCTGCTACATCTCTGATCCCACAGAGGGTAGAATGAGAAGGAATGAAAATGAAGGATAAGGAGTAATCAAAAAAGCCAAACTGAGACATTCATAGAGTCCTTGCTTGGCCAGTGCCAGTCCCTGATCCAAATCCAAATGGCCACTGGGATTCTAGAACATGTCCGGAGGCCAACTTGCACTCTTCTCCATTTGTGCCCTTCCACCTCTGCTCTCAGGACATTCTAAATGTGAAATTTAGAGGCTCCAGGGTGGTTTGGTTGATTAAGCATCTGCTTTTGGCTCAGGAGCCCCGCATCAGGCTCCCCGCTCGGTGGGAAGCCTGCTTCTCCCTCTCCCTCTGCCAATTACCCTGCTTGTGCTTTCTCTTTCTCTCTCTCTCAAATAAATAAATAAAATCTTTTTTTTTTTAAATATAGAATTTAAGCTGTGGCTTAATCTGGAGCTTAGGGATCTGAAGCTGGGAGACAGAATGCTCTACCAAGAACATCAGAGTCTGTTCTCTCCCTGCTTCCTGGACAGGGTGTTCTAGACCTTCTTTGTGGGGGAAACTGTTGGTTACTTATCTCTTTCGCACTCTGAGTTTCTATATCTTAACTTGTAATCGGCACATGGCCTTTTCTGTCCCCTTTTCAGGTTATTCCTTCCAAATCCATAGTTGGGTAACCATGTTCACTTACATGAAGTGCATGTGTAACACTAAGGACCATTAGTGAATGGAGAAATAGACATTGTTTAAGCTTGGTGAAGGGTGGCAAAATAGGCCACTTTGGCATAGGATGATTTTGAGCTAAAGGCACTTCAGAAAACAGCAGATGCAAAATGGGTGCTCTGATTAGAAGGAGATAAAACCCCCATATGAAGATGTCCACCCTCTTCCAGGAGGAGAGTAACATTCTTATCACCAAAGATGGGAATGGAAGCAGAGGAAAATCTGCACTAACAAGCCTTATGAAACTAACCCTCACCTTCCTAGTTACTTGCACACTAACTGCCCTAGGGCAACCCCTTTGTTTTATCATGTTTGCATAGTTTACTACTCTTTGTCCGATTCATTATTTAAACATTCAACTTTAACTGGGTTTTTGGGTCTTTTCCGTCTGAAGGCTCCTGTAAATAGATGTAAAATGTACATCTAATACATTTCCATGTTTTTTTCCTCTTGATCTGTCTTTTATTAGAGTACTCCCAGCCAAGAACTAACAAGGGTAGAAGGAAAGGTTAGTTCTCCTCCCCTGCACTGTGGTGAGCAAATATTTTTACAGAGTCTAATGCAGAAAAATAAAAATTAATGTGTCTTATTTTTTTCCATTCAAAATAAATATAGTTTTATTAACTCCTAGAAGAAAGAAGTTTATATATATATTCTACAAATTATATTGCTGACCTTATTAAATAAATGAAAGTCAATGAGAAAATTGGTAGAGCCTTTTAGACAATAAAATGTTAAAAAGCCAAACATGTTTGAGGAGGAATCAGAAATTACATTTTAATCTTTCAACCCTTGTATTTGTAAAGTGCCTTAGAGTTCACAAATGATGGCCACTTGTCCACTCCTATTTAATATTTGCAACATATGAGGTACATATTATTATCATTTTTATTTTTCAACTAAAGGAACTAAGGATCAGAGAAGCAAACTGATCTATGTAAGATCATATATCCATTTAGTGACAAAGCTGTGGAGAGAATGAATTTGTTCTCATACATTGAAAAGTACGTTAGGATATGAGTTTAGCTCCTATAAAAAAGTCCCAAATAAGAAAGAAATTTATTGCTCTGTAATTCAATTGTCTGTAAGTAATCTGAGCACAAACCGCCGGGCTGATAAGACATTGGGGTGAGTATGTGTTGTGGTGAGCACTGTGCATTATGTAAGACTGATAAATCACAGACCTGTACCCCTGAAACAAATAATACATTACACATTAATAATAATAATAATAAAGGCAGTTCCACTCTTTCAAGGACCCAGGCTCCATCTACCTTGTTGGTGCTCAGCTCATGGCTTCTGTCTTCCGGTCTTTTCCAATGGTTTCATGTCCCATTATCACATTGTAATTCCAGCCATCAGGAAGGAAACAGGGAAGAAGGGCCCGCTGTTTTACTCTAGAACCACAGTCTGGAAGTTGTACACATCTCTTCTGCTCCCTTTAGCCAGAACTTGAAAATACCTAATAGCAAGCAGCCTTGTGCTCAACTCTACCAGGGCATTCTACTGACAAAGGACAAAGGGTGACATGCATATTGGGGGACAACTAGCATTCTTTCTCATTTTGAGGACCTATTGTATGCCAAGAACTAGTTAAGCTATTGGAATAGAGGAAGTAAGAAAATGTGGTTAACTCCTAGCAGTGTAAGCCAGTCTGAACTTCCTTTTCCTCTGTTTAGAAGAGTCTCTCCCATCCTCAGTGAGGCAGGGCAGCTGGAACCAAGCACCCGATAATGGGAATAATGGTGCTAAAAGATGTCCACATCCTAATCTCAAGAATCTGTGAATGTTACTTTATATGCAAAAGGGACCTCAGAGTTGTGATTAGGGATCTTGAGATGGGGAGATTATCCTAGATTATCTGGGTGGCTCCAAAGTAATCACAAGAGTCCTGTTAAGAGAGAGGCAGGAGATCAAAGTGAGTAATAGGGGAGGGCAATGTGACCACAGAAGCAGAGATTGTAGTGATGTACCACAACCTAAGAAATGCTGGCAGACTTTAGAAGCTGGAAGAGCCATGGAGTTGATTCTCCTTGGGTCCTCTATAAGGAATCAGCCTTGCCAACAGCTTGATTTTAGCCGTTTAAGACTCATTTTTAACTTCTGAACTGTTAGAGAATAAATTTGTGTTCTTTTAAGCCTCTAAGTATGTGGTAATTTGTTAAAACAACAATAGGAAACTAATATACCAGGTGAATGGTGGGCCCAGATGTCCTAGCTTCTCAAGAGTGAGATACGGTGACTCAGCTCTGTGTATGAGTGAAAAGCCCTGGCACCACTTGGCTGAAAGGCTCATGTCTAACTTTCTTATAAATGATGTGGAGCTCCTGGGAGCCTTTTCCTTCTTGAATCCTTTTGCTTTGACATTAGACCTTGAGTCATAGAAAGCTGGCTAGGCCATATGTGGCCTGGTAATAACTATTCACTTATACTTGTTTAAACCATCTATGGAGGCTCTGTTCTTTGCATTCCATTCATTTTGTACTAAAAACAACAAGGTTCAGTATAAAACTGTACTGTCCAAGTGTAGCTTGCTTTCAGAGTTAGGTAGCCCTATGATTCATTCTTTGGAAAGCAATAACTCAGCTGTTCTAAAAAAAAAAAAAGAAGAGGAAGAAAGGAAGGAAGAGAGAGAGGAAAAGGAAGGAAGGAAGAAAAAAGAAAGGAAGGAAGGAAGGAAAGAAGAAAAGAAAAGAAAAGAAAAGAAAACTTAGAGGAAGATAGGTGACCAGAAAAGTACGACCCACAGTAGGACTATTTATTATTGAGTACACAGAATTGCCGTGGTCTTTGGCCACTGTCACTAGGAACATTCAGGCTGCAGTCCTCCTCCCTCTCCCTCTCATTTGGACACTGAATGTTGAGTCAGGAATAGCCACAGGCTCCATCGGAAACAGAAGTGAATGAACTGAGGTGTGGTTCGAATATTTCTAATGTGAATTGCTTAGGGCTGAATGGAATCATATCCCAAACTTGTATACAATGCACTGAATAAACACAGCACCCAAATCAAGAAATCGAGAATTGATTTGTCTTTTAGAGGAAGCCAGATGCTTCCTCTAAAGATGCCAATCAGCTTTTCTTGGTTGGCAACTCACTGCGAAAGAGAGGACATAAAGGATATATCTATTGTAGCAGGCATTTCAGAGGGTGGCCATTCCACGCCGGGGCTAGATTTGGTTCAGATGCATAGATTCTGATGACAATTATTTGCATTATATTTTGGAATGAACAAAGCATTTTTATAGGTGTTGATTCATCTCATCATTGCAATAGCTCTATGATCTTGGTGTCATCCTTCTGGTTACAGATGAAGAATGTAGCTCGTCTCCATTAACTCAATTTTGTCAGGTAGAGCCCAGACCTGAATTCATGTCTTCAAACTCCAGGTCTGAGCTCTTTCTACTGACACATGGGAACTCTGTAGTGACGTTCAATGTGGATGCATCGGTGGAGGTGTTTCCGTGCACTCTTCAAGTTTCAGCATCACACAGGATTCAGGGATTATTTGAGCTCTGTAATGTGCCTGTCAGGACGGAGCTTGGGAGTGCCGCTGGGTAGGTTGTCCTCAGACATGTTATCAATGCAAGGGCACTGCTGACTTTGCACAATTCCTCTAATTGTCTTTCTCCTTCGACTCCAGTGCATTCATTAGCATCTATCAGAGGCTATAGGACTTCCCCAAGAAGCTTTGGTGACAGTTGTTCATACATTTAACAGTGACCTAGACGTGAAGTCAGTTCCCCAGTGCTGCTAGAACTAGCACGTCCAAGGCTTCTCAAAGCTGTGTTGTTGCTTCTCTCCCCATCTTCCCGCTGCTGCCTCGTTCTCATCATTTAGATCCACACAGTGGGCCAGCCAGCAGCCCTGGCTGAAGGACATACCTATTCCAAGCGCTCCTTGTGCCTTCGCCATTTTATTTTTTTGCCATTTTATTTTTTCTTCACAGCCCTTTTCCTTAACTTACCTATTTGTTTTCAAGTTTATATTCTCTCTCTCTCTCCCCACTAGGAAATAATCTCTTTGAAAGCAGGCCCCTTCTTTATTTTATCCACTGCCATAAACCCAGGGACCAAATCATGCCTGGCACAGGAACACATTCTCAATAAAATACCTTTGAGGGAATAGATGAGGTGACAGTTACACGAATGCTTCCAATTTTGATGCTCTGATCTTCTCCATGGAAAAACAATCCAGTCTTTTCTTATGGTGACTCTTTCCAAATATTTCTGGAAATCTCTGGGGGGTCCTTGTATCTTACCTGTGAACCCATATTCATAATCTTTGATGCCTGTCTGAGCACCAAAACCCAGTCACCTCAATGCCAGACTCCACATCTGATAGTTGTTTTGCTGGCTTTGAATGGGAAATTCACTACTTCTGGCACCATCTTGATTCTCATAGCTTGTGCCAGCTTACTTGTTCCTTTTAAAGTGGGAGAGTGGGCACACTGGCTTTCTGCGTTATGATCAGCAGGGGTGTCCCTTGGGGCTCCAAAGTGTTACTAATGTTCCATTTCAAAGAGAAATGCCAGAATGACTGGGCCAACATGAGTTCCAAACTAGAATCTTCCATGTTCCATGATCCATAGGTTTTGTTGCTTAAGGTCATCAAGCTGGTGTCCTACTTGGATATATTGGAAAATAATAATAGTTCCCGCACCTATGTAAAAACACATTTGATACGATGAATGGTCTAAATATGACTGTAACATAAAGATGTATGCCGTTCCAGGAGCACCTGGCTGACTCAGTCGGTAGAGCATGCAACTCTTGATCTCAGGGTTGTGAGTTCAAGCCCCATGTTGGGTGTAGAGATTAAAAATAAAATCGTTAAAAACAATAAAAAGTTGTATGCAGTTCCAGTGACGTTGTCAGGAAAATTCTCCCAGACGTTTCTTAGTACTATACCCCATGGTCCCTTTGCACAGCTGAGACCCTTTGCCGGGTGCTTGGGTGTGAGCTCCTCACACAAGGTAGACATTGGAATGCCGTTCTTAGACCCACTCAGTAGTTTTATATGTGGTAGCCTGATATCTCCATGTATGTCGTTAGCTTTTCTGAGGACCTAACATCTTATTTTTATTCCATTTTCCCCGTGTCTGAGTATATAGGAGCCCATCATTAAATACTGCTAGTACTTGATTCACACATTTGCGGGTGATGGTCGGGTAGTGCTGACAAATAAGGTTGCTGTTGTGTGGTGTGCTGCAGCTACATTCACTCCCCTCCGGTGAGGATACTACATGCACGAGAGGTGTAGAGGTATTCAGCTAACCCATTTAATCATGGACCAGATTGGAGGAAACAAGAACGCAGATGAAAATGTATTGATCATCAACCCTTGGCAAGGCTGGAACCTGACTGACCGCGTTGACTCTCTTTTGCCTTCCTCACACTATAGCCCAAGTCTCTTCTCCCTCTCGTTACTGAAATTTAACTCCCTGTTTCTCCTGACTATTTCAGACCACTATCAGCCCAGCCCCCGCACCCATCCCCATCATCCCTGACCAAAGTCTTCCTAGATTTGAGGAAGGATTCATTCTAAGAAATGTGTTCAGATTATTTCTTTCACACACACGTCCTCTGTTCTCCACACAAGTCAGACCAACCTCACTCACAGTCCGCCTGCGGGCACTGAGCTTCTCCTCACGTCAACATGGCATGGCGTGAGCTTTTGTCTATCATCAATCTATGTCCCTTGCCATTTTAAAATAATATTTAAGTATGACATACTTATAAAAAAAGTGCACAGATCTTAATTGTCAGCTTTGCTGAATTATCATAAAGTGACTACATCCATGTAACCAGCATGTAGGTCAGGAAAGCATATTCCCAGCACATGAAATCACTCCTCAAGCTAATCGCGCTCCACCCCTGAAGGTAATCGTATCTCACTATCCTGACATCTAGCACCACAGATAAATTGCCCTGTTTTAAAATTTTATATGAATGGAATCCCATAAAATATTTTGTGGGTCTGGACTCCTTTGCCCAAAATTATGTTTGTCGAGATGGATCGTTGACGTTGCATGTGACAGTGGCTTGCTTATTCTCATGTTGTATAACATTCCATTGAATATATAAACTGCAATTCATTTATTCATCCTATTCAGTCCATTTTATACCACAATTCATGGACTTATGTTCTCCTGCGAACAGTCGTACATGTTAAACGCACGCATTTATTGTGTCGTGTCTATAACTAGGAGCCGAATTTTTCTGTCTTAAGATTGTCAAAAGAAGACTTGTAGATTTGAAGAAGAAAAGATGTTGGCTGGCAAAGTGGTGTAAAAGATTCAGGCTTCAGAAGACTCACAAAAAGCAGAAAACCAAGAGATTATTTAAACCCGAAAAAGCCCTCAAGATTTCCAGGTTCACATTAGTGGATTCATCTATTCGTGGTGGGTGAGAACAACTTTCTCACATGATTATGGTGTCCACAAAGGTCATGGCCTATTTTCAGATATCGGCGCCACAGGAAGTCAGTGATAACGTTGTTTTTGCAAGGCAGGCATGACTTCTAGGAAAAGTTCAAGGTTTCATCTGTTTTGAGTCCCAGGACTGCAGAGGTGGGCTGTTATTTTTGCAGTATCCCAGGGTGCAGACTGTCCTGTCATCTCTGGGTATGTGATGCGTACGCTTATTCATATGGGAGCGGGACAAAATGTTCCATATGCTTTCACAGGAATGTACCTATTCACCTTCAGTTGATACTGCCAAATGGTTTTTCAAGGTGATTGTCTCAATTTACGCTTCTGTCAGAAGTGCAAGTTCTCCTCATTGCTGCACTCCTCACTACTCTTGATGGGGCACTTATTTCCAGTTTAGCCTTTCCGGTGGGCATGAAAATGTGTCTCATTGCTATTTATGTTTGCATTCATCTGTTTTCCTGTGGCCATTTGGTTATCTTTTGTTTAGTGCCTACCCATTTTTACGCTGGGTTGTTTGCTTTTAATTGTTATTTCGTAGGAGTCCTTTATATTCTCGGTATAAATTCTTTGTCTGGTATGTTAGTGCAAATAATTTCTCCCACTCTGGCTTGCCTTTTCCCTCTCTTAACAGTGTGTTTTGATGACCAGAAGTTCTTAATTTTAATGTAATCCAATTTACCCTTTTATGATTAGTGTTTTTTGTGCCCTGTTTAAGAAATCTTTTCCTGTTCCAAGGTCATGACATATGCTCCTAACTTTTCTCCTAAAAGCTTTATTTTTTTACCTTTCACATTTAGATCTACAATCCAAGTAGAATTGAATTTTGTGGATGGTGCGAGATAAAAGGTTCAACATTCATTTGTTTCCAAATGGATGTCCAATTGACCCAGCACCATTTATTGAAACAATAATTGTGATCCTTTCCCCATTGCACTATAGTGTCAAACATCAGGTGACCCTATGTGTTTGGATCTGTTTCTGAGTTCTGGTTTATTCCATTGGTTTATTGTCTATCCTTGAACCAGTACCAGTTTATTAGTCATTACTATGTCTGGTAGTTTAGATCTTCAAGTTATGTTCTTCTTTTTCAAGATTACATTGGTTATTTCTTAACCCTTTACATTCTGCATGCATTTTAGCATAGCTTTTCAAATTATACACAGACACACACACACACACACACACACCCCAACTGGGATTAGTGATTGAGGTTACAGGGACTCTATAGATCAGTTTTGGAAGAAATGGCATCATTGTCCTATTCAGCCTTCTAATCCATTAGCATGGTATACACCTCCATTTATTTAGGTCTTCTTTAATTGATTTTTTTTTTTTAAGATTTTATTCATTTGACAGGGAGACACACAGCGAGAGAGGGAACACAAGCAGAGGGAGTGGGAGACGGAGAAGCAGGCTTCGTGCCAAGCAGGGAGCCCAATGTGGGGCTCGATCCCAGGACCCTGGGACCGTGACCTGAGCCGAAGGCAGACGCTTAACGACTGAGCCACCCAACCGCCCCTCTTTAATTGATCTTAATAACATTTTGTACTATTTAGTATAGAACTTTTAAATATCTTCTCTTCGATTTGCTACAAAGTGCTTGTTATATTTTATTCTTTTGCAGATAATTTTAGTATTTTATTTTTATATTTTATTGCCAGTATTAGAAATACAGTTGATTTTTGTACATTGCGTCTGAATGGTATTATCTTTTCCTATCCTTTTAGCTTTTCTAAAAAGCTGGGTCCTATATTTAAACTGAGTCTCTTGTAAGAAATCTCTTGTTGGGTTAATTCTTTAAATCCAATCTGACCACTTTTATATATGTGTGTGTGTGTGAGAGAGAGAGATGGAATTTTGAATGTTGCTTATTTTTGCTTGAACAACATTTCAGGAGAGTACATATAAATATACATAAGTTCTTTGACATGACTATCTGTTAAGTAGGGATGATAGTGGTACATACTTCATAGAGGTTTTGTGGGAAATAAATTCTTAATTTGAAAAACTTACAATAATACTTGGAATATAGTTAACACTCAATAAGCTATTATAATTTTGATTAGAGAAATTCACGTTTTTCCCAAATCTTTGCTATTTCAAATCATCAGCCATGACTATCTCTGTACCACTGTGATATAGCATACTCTTACGTCCATAGTACGCCACGGCTCTGTTGCTGGAGGTGCCTAGTTACAGTTTTCATCAATAATGACAGGTTTCCTTCTTTCACCTATAGAATGCATCTCTTCCATGAATTATCCTAGAAAACTCTTATTTATAGTAACAGCCTCACAAATTTCTTGGTACTTATACACTACTCTCTGATTAATGTTTAATAAAACTGATCTGTCATTCTTATTAACAATGGCTACCATTTATGGAGCACTTAAACGTATCAGGCACCATGGAAAAGTTAAATCACTTGCCCAAATCACATAACTAGGAAATGGTGATTAAGAATCCAGTGTAGTTTGGTCTGGATCTAAAGCCTATGGTCTTAAACATTTATGCTATGATTCTTCTAAGAGCAAAGATTTTATTCTTGCAAGAAGCAAAGATTGAAAGGTTGAAGGGGCTGCCCAAAGTCCCACAAGAGGTAGCTCCCTCATTTATAGTCTAAGATTTAATTGTAAATTTCTTGTCAACAATAACTATGCCTCTGACTTTCTACTTCCCAAACCACAGGCACAGAGAAAACTCAATAAACGCTATCTCCCTGACTAATTTATCTGACCACAGGGGTTCTGCAATACTCTGGTTGTGGACAGCTCAAATGTCATCCTCGAGCAAATACCTTAACATTTCTTGCATCTATTAGTTCCATAACAAAAATGAACAAGTCTGTGGTTATGTTTGTGAAAAAAATAACATACGTTGCCTAGAAATAAATCAGTTCATTAAATAGGAAGGCATGTCGCAGCCTAACTCTATAAATAGCTGTTACTTCCTTACGTAATTGGGGATTTGCCTTCCCCTCATAGTGACCTGGGCTCTCTTGATAATCGTTTGCATTCACCTTGGCTGATAAGATAAAGTAAAGCTGGGACATCACCCCAGGAGTCTTATCACAGTTCTCTCTGGGCTTCTTTATTTTATGTCCAGGCTATCACCTTTACCGGACACCCTGGTTTTCAAGAACCTGCTTGGGCAGAAGTCTGAAGTAACTCAATTTGTTAACAACAACAACAAAAACCTTCCTCTGTCTCTTTCCCTGAATCAGTAGGGTTTTCCCATTCCTTCGACATAAGCCTACTCAGTGTCACAAATGCCATATAACTTTTTGAGCTATAGCATTTGCCCTCAAATAAGCTTTTTTGATTATAATCAGGTCAGGAGGCATTATGCATCTCACATGGAGCTGAAAAAACATTCACCAGCTTTACGTAGGCTTGGCTATTACATTATAAATTCCTGCAGTATAGGAGGATGGTAAGGGCAGTACAGGAGCCCACCCGTTTTTTATCATGAAGAGAGCCCTTCGTGTCTCTTGCTTATTTATAATGGTATTTTTAATCATTGTGTCACTCAACTATGGCACATACTGATTTGGTATCTAAAATATTTCATTATTCTAGAATACTTCTCCTTTTTCAGAAGCATCCACAAAGGTTGGTAATTTTTCTCTTGAGGAGGAATATAGTGACTATGCAACAGAAGGTTTGACTGACCCAGGGATGTTACTTCTCCTTTATAGTTTTCTGTAAAAATTTGGGGATCGTGCCCTTTTTCATCCAATACAGGTTTGATAGGTAGAAGTAACAGTATTTGCTCATCATTAAGAATTGATCCATCATTTTTTAGAAGGCAATGAATAGTTATACTTACGTTAAAGAGACAAGCTTTTTTATTAGAATATCAGCTCACTGGGGTGTCTGGGTAGCTTGGTTGGTTAGGTTAAGTGTCTGATTTTTTATTTCGTCTCTGGTCATGATCTCAGGGTCCTGGGATCGAGCCCCTCGCCAGGCTCCCCACTCTGCAGGGAGTCTGCTGGTGTCCCTCTCCCACTGTCCCTCCCCCACCTCACGCTCCCTCTCTCTCCCTTTCTCTCTATCAAATAAGTAAATATTTTTTAAAAAGAGAGAATATCAACTCAATTCACATTCCTTTGGCATTAGACACACAATTCCTTAGGCATTAGACACACAATTTGAGGAAGTGAAAGAACACTGGATGTGGAAGCCATTCCACTGGAATGGAAGCCAAAATACCTGAGATCAAGACTCACCTCTTACCATTAATCTGGTTGATGTTGACTTTGGCGAGTTACTCAACATCTTTCACCTTTTGCATCCTCACTTGTAAAATGACAGGTTAAATTTCAGAAGTCCCTTCCAGCTATAAGAGTGTATACCATTATGTATAATAGAGAAGTAATTCCTATAAAAATCTTAGAATTTAGATTTCTATCTTTTAAACATTTGGTTGTTCAAGAACTCCAGAAATTAATTGTTTAATTGACATCCCACTAACTTACCTTTACCAGGATTAACAAGTATAACATGTTTTACCAAAGCCTATGTTGCTTCTTCTTAAAATTTTGCCTTAGGCTAATAAGGTACATCTTCCAATTAAACCTTAACAATGTACCTACAATTAAGACTCATTAAACACTCACTCAACAGATACAAGTTTATGCGTTTGTTGAAAAAAGTACAACTGTGAAGTCAATTTGACCTAATTCTAGAGTCAAACATAAATTGATCTTGTCTATCTGCTCTACCTGTTGTATCTTGTGCTTGTTTATTCAACTTGTTGTTTTGTATTTCAGTGAAGATTATAGAGGCTTTTGGCATTTGAATTACCCACCACCCAAGATAAAATCGGCTGTGATGGTATTTTCTTTCTCAGTCCATCCTTTCCACGGAGGTACTCGAAAGAATAGGATCATCAGAGAACTGAGGGTGTAATCTCAGCATTCCTTTACCAAGGGCAAGTCACTAACTTCTCGGAACCTTAGGTCTCACAGGGTGTAATACGTGCCCCCATGGCTTACCTCACAGGATTATCAGGATAAGGAATATGAATGCATTTTGTAAATTGTGAAGTGCTAAACAAATTCAAAGTAATATGACATCAATTGTGAATTCCTCACTCAAGCTATTAATTCATTTACACACTCTCAGCAAGTATTTTGAATACCAGGTATATAGTAGGCCCCGTCCTCAGCATTAGCGATCAGCAGACAAAGAAAGTTGGAGAAATTGTCACAGCAGAGACATGAATAAACATGGTGAGTAAATGTAATATGTTATCCTAGATAGGATCCTGGAACAGAGAAGAACACTAGGTAAAAAAAAAAAAAACCAAGGAAATCTGAATAAATGATAAACTTTAGTTAATAATAATGTATCAATATTGGTTCATGAATCTTAACATGTTAAGAGGGGAAGCCTAAAACTGAAAACCGAAAACCACAAAAATGAAATCAGATCCTGTGACAACTGAGGGACAACTGTAAATGGACCTTCCTCTGAGGAGTAATGTTCCATCTGAAACCTGGATAAAAAGACACTGCCAGCAAGATCACCTAGGGAAAAAGCATTCCCCTCCACAGAAACAGCAAGTACGAGGATCCTAAAGTAGGGACCAATTTCAAATGTTTGAGGAACAGAAATAATCCGTGAGGCTGATGTGTAAAGAGCAAGGGCAAAGGTGGGATAAATTGTGAGAAGTAGGACTTGCATTTTTCAGAAAACTACAGAATGTGCTAGAATTTTGGTATCGTGTAGACCAAGGATGTTGTTCACATGAAATGGTGCAGCTACTCTGACCTTAAAAACGATATAGAGTAAGCCCTGGGGGCCACCTGCTCTATGCAGGTTAATAAAACTCCATGACACCTACATGCTATTTCCTGAAGTCTAGTTTTGGGGAAGCTGGACTTCAAAGGAGAAATCATAACCAACAAGTTTTCATTATTAGCTGAAAGCCAATTTCCTTTGTGTAAGTACTGTAGAAGAAGCTCCAGATTTTCTGCCCATCAAGTTTCTCAGACAGCATTTCTAGTCATGAGAAGGTCAACTGCCCAGTGTCTAAAGTTATCACCATTATGTCTACATTCCCCTGGCAGGCTTTTGGTTTGTTTGTTTTTTTCAGTAATAGGTGTCACTGAGAGGTAGTTGGGAGCTCTAAGACCTACTTGTTTCGAAGGACCCTTGAATCATCCAATCCATCAACCATAGCGGTGTCCTATCCCCCCTTGATCCTCCCTCCCCGCCCCTGCACAGACTTAGCCCATTTCCATGAAGGATAATATAGCAGCCACTTTTTTGTCCCTCCCTTTGCCTCAGACTCCCTGCCTTGGCCTAAAAGCTGCAGCACCCCCGAACTCTGCCTTGGCCAGTATGCAGGTGCTTTTCACTGCTTTAAGTTAAATTCTGGTGACTCAGAATGTGTAAAAGCAGGCACTGAAGAGAGAGGCAATATGAGAGAGTAGCAGGAGCTTTGGATCGGGAGTCAACAAAGCCGAGTTCAAGTTTAGAGGCTGCCCCTTTCAGAGCCTCCATCCCCTAATGTGTGCCATCAGGATAGATGTCTTTCCCTGCTGTTCTGACCAGGCTGTGGTGGGAATCAGGTAGCTATTCGCTGTGGAAAGTGTTTTGTGAACCTAGGCTGCTATATTAAAATGGGAAGAGGAAGAAATGGAGTAGTTTCAAGTTGGTGAGTTTATTTCAATGGACCAACAGTTATGGGAAGAGCACTAAGGAAGCATGATAGAGGGGTGGGAGGGAAAAATAAACTCTTCATCATCAAGGAGGTAGGAATTATACTACGGAGCAGAGATCCATGCATTCAGGGGCCACTGTACTGTCCAACTCTAGGGGGTACCGCTTGCATTGTAATCTCTGCGTATATTTGAAAGAGTTGATTAATGATGCAAGTGCACATTAATTAAAGAATAAGCAGTAAGTATTGTAGAACTAGCCCAGTGGCTTCGATGGGACTCTAGCTATTGGGTGGAAGAGAAAACATCCTCAGGGGAAAGAGAAGAGAGACAAAGACCTTTACTAGAAAGAAGAGCAGGAGAATGATTGTTTGGGTATGCTTTCCAGCAGGAGTAAGAGTCAGTTGATTTTCTTGTTCTTTTCTGAAATTTCTTTTAAAAACACAGGACTAGTTTAGGGACTTAAAAAAATATATCACAGCTCCCACCTTTTCTTTTTCAATTCAAACACCGTTCTAAGTATCTGTTCTAAAAACATCTGGAAAGGCTAAAGAGAAGAATGAAGTGCCCAACACCTAAAACCTTTGTGTTTGCCTTGTCTTTTTATTGACCCATGATCTGTTAACTTCTGTTCCTCATCCAGTAGAAAGGATGGCATAAATGTTTTTTGGAAACTTTGTATGTATTCAAACTCAGAACAAGCCTTTTGGTTGCTGTTGAGCGAAGGGATTAAATATCCCTTAGAACATCCTTTCCAATAACACTGGCCACTCAGAGTGTGTTTGTGTGCATACTTGGTGCTCCACACCCACCATTCATGAAAAACTTTTTACTCAATAAAATAAAAACAGTTAGGGCTTCTCTAGGCCCAATATTTCATAATATTACAAAACATTAGAGTTAAATAATTAGGTCAGATTTTAGTTAAATTTGTAATCCTCAAAATGAAATTTGCTTCTAGGAGTGTTACCTGTATTTGGGTAAATAATGTTAAAGCCCAAAGCATTTCTGCAAAGCTGGGTCAGTCAAGACCAATTTTTGCTGTGGTCATTTTTTGGTCCCTATTTGATTATATGGTGCTTGTTTTTGTTTTGTTTATTTTTGTTTTTTTTAATTAAAAAAATGCCCTCCCCCTCCCATTTTTTGGTCAAGGTTTTATTTCAGTATCTGATTAGTGCTTGCTCTCATCACAGCTTCTCGGCATCAGTGGGTTGGCTGGATATTTTTTCTTCTGATCATTATTGTATTACCTGTGAGAGGAGAGGGAGACAATGTGAACCCACATTCTGATATTCTGAGGATAAAGATTTGGCAATGGGGTCATGTCATCACATCTCCTCTCTCTTCCTCATTGGAGTTTTTTTGCAAAAGCGGAAGCAGTGACTTTCTTCAACACCTGCATCTTTAACAACCAGAGCAGTATAATTACCTTCCTTGAACATTCTATAGAATTGTCAAACAGCAATTTTCTTTTAGAAGACAGGCTTTTAAATAATGTCGTTTACATACAGAGTTTAACATCTCGTAAGCTAGAAATCTAATTACAAGAATCTGAAATTTACTGCATGTTTACAATTTTATCTTTATAAAACTGCTAAATCAGGGCACCTTTAACATACATTACAAGCCAGGAAAAATACATATAGTGAGACAAAATTAAATATTTTGGAATTTCTTGAATGTATGTGAATTCCTATTAATATTACTATATTAACACTATTTGCCATTTTATTGCCTTTCTCTTGAATTCAACCTGTTTGTGGAGAGAGGTGGCTCACAGTGACATGATTTATCAAGATCATCTGATGTCATCATTTCCTCTTTGTTAATGAAAAGTACCAATATTTTAAAAAGGACTGACATTGTGCCTTATGTATAGACGATAAATGGCATATTCAAGCAAGCTGAGACAATTCTTCCAATGGACACACTAGCAGGAATGCCAATATTAAATACTAAGATTAAAATTTAGGTAATGTACTGCCATTTGATAAAGTGGCTCATGCCCAGATTGTATAAACACTTATCATTTTGTCATCCGGACTTTATAATTTTTGAAGTGCAAATGGGATTGCCAAGCACTGGAAGCAGGGGTACTTCAATATTCAACCACAAGGTGAATGTTAAAGTAGAAAATTTAACATATTACTGCAGGATTTCATTCTGGTATGAGCCCTAAATTAATGTTATGAAATGTAGGAGCATACCTATAAAACTATCCCTTCCAAAAATTGAAGAGTATCTTTTATAATCTTAAAATTGCCACTAGCAATTCCTCTGTTGCCTCACATTATTCTCAGAATGTCTGGTCACTACATTTTCCTTCTGTGCTCCTGTCCAGGATTTCTGTGCTTTATGCCAATTTGTGTCCAAGGTTTCTGCAAATCTTTTGTATCTTTTTCTAAGCATGTTCTCTACGACAAAGCTATTCAGCCTGGAGTCTAAGGTACAGGCTTTCCAAGCTCTTCCTCAAAAGCACGCCATTCTAAAAACGTACATATACACACTCCACACCAATTAAAAAAAGAATTTTAATAGAGTCTCACATGGCGTTGTTTTGAACTTCCTTCAACTGTCTAGATAACTAGTGTTTGCTCATACCACTCCATTCTATAGAAATAGAACTGTCAAATAAAGTAATTTCTGTACTGTTTGTATCTTGGTCATATACAATATTATCTTTTTGTGCCTGAGATCTTCACTATGCCAGGAGGAAGAATCACAAAGTCTGAAACGCTGGAGATGTATTCTTTATGCTCTGCTACCAAGTTTAAATCTTGACGTTTCCTGTTAGGAAAATAACATTTGAAAAAGGATATGATACTCAAAATATTCCACCTATTCATGAACAATTCTCAATAGCCATCTTTTAGTATGTAAACTGTGTTGAGATCCCCATTTCTCTCCTGTATTTCTAGGTCCTCCGTAAAATGTGCACGTATGATGGTAGATATGTTTGTACACAGGGCGTGTGTATTTCCCATGCAAACACCGGAAAGCAAGAGTCGCATTTTCATTCAAATTCCATATGGACCTAACATCACGGTAGTACCAGGCAATTCTCTCCCTCTCTCTTTTTCCCTTCACTTTCTCAAGCCATTGCTTTATATTTTATAAGGTCTCTCCCATACTATCTTAACTGGATTAGAGAGTAAAGACAAGCTTTCTCCATTACAAAATTCTCATTTAATCCTTATCCACACTTAATTTATCAAATTAAATCAGACAAGATTGATGCCGGGGCTTTTCAAGCTGGACATCGTGTGTAAAATCGGCAGACAAGGGTTTGTAAAGGGTGCCCACCATGACTTGTCATACCATCTTGCCTCAGCCTCAGCTGCCCTCGCGTCGATCCAGGCGGGGTCAGGATGCTTCTTGGTGTTACACTGTGGGCTCTGCGGGGAAACAGAACAGCTACACAGCCTCCAGCAGAGTTACTTATTACACCCTCGGCCCCCTTCACCTGCCCCAGCCATTCAAAATAACATCACACCATAAAATATTCATGAACCGCGCAACGCTGCAGCCAGGGCTCCCTACTGCAGGTGGCTGGTACATCAGTAATTGCCCAATACTTCCCTCCACAGCGTAAAATTGTTTTCATTATGTGTCATGAACACAGAGCCAAGCAAAGCCCTCTTGAGTGGTTTCCCAAGGGCTGGAGGGAGGTGGTACTTAACTTAAACAGGCGCTTTTTGGCTTAGATTTCTCTCTCTCTCTCTCTCACACACACACACACACACACACACACACAAAAGAAAGAAAGAAAGGAAAAAAAGGGAAAAAAAGAAGCCAGTGAAAGCTCATCATTAACTCTCCTTCTAAGTGCAACAAAAAGCAGAAGCTCATGCAAAACTCCCATAAAGATTATCCTAAATGTCTCAGTTACGAGGAAGAGCTTTAGGGGCTTTAGCGGGTCTTACGATACTTCAAGCCGCTCCGGCAGAGAAGAGAATAACTTTCCACCTGACTGAAGTTCCCATGGAGTGCAGAGCTGGGGGAGAAGCAGGTTTCAGCAATAAACTCCGGCATTGTGAGGCAATAATGCCCAGCCAGGTCCCCCCATTTTGATTCAAGGGTGTCTTTTTCTTTCCCCCCTGTGGAGGACTAATCACAGCTCCACTTTGTTTAATTGCAGCAAAGAGAGAAATGTGTTTAAGAAGTCATTCTGGACCCCTTTAAGTGAATGCTGGTGTTCTTCGAGGACAACAAACAGGATGCATAATAAATAAGATTTAATTTTCAGATCAAAATAGGCAGAGTTAAAGATTTTCAGTGACTGATCTGGGAGAGATGCTGCGGAAAAGAGAATAGAAACTGGGGGAGGAAAAGAGGTGGGGCGAGCAACAAGTGGGATTAAAGTCTGGGTTTTATGCGGCACAAGCTGTTTCTGCGAGGTGGGAGGATCCTTACAGGAATAGACTCTTTACAGAATGGGGAGCTAGCGGTTTTCCCTAGCATTGTGATCCTGACTTGGAAAGAAAGAAGGAGGAAAGGAAAAGGGAAAGGAAAGAAAAGAAAGAAAAGCAAAAGGAAAGAAAGATCCTGATTATGAACGATGTCAAACCTTGGTCGTTGACACAGATTTGCTTCCCCTCATTTTCCAGCTCAGGCCCAGCAAATGTCGGGCACAGTGTGTGCCTCGGGATGGCCCCAGGGTCGTGAACTCCGGGGGGGGGGGGGGGGGGGGGGGGGAAGGGTTGGGGGGGAAGGAGAAGCATTTATCCATCACATGCTTTCTTTCTGAGTTTGAGAAAACTCAGCCATAGACCAAATGATGGGGAGGCTCCCTTTTTCATCCATTTAAAACCGATTTCTTCCCACTCTGGCCTTCGGAATCTCCTCTTAAAGGAAAGCTGACTCTTTCCCTCTTGGAAGATGCGTTTTAGCTGACCTTTATCACTTTCTTTAAAAGTTGTTTACCATGGATGATATGACAAAATCATCCAATTACGCAGCTACCTTAAATGGTCTTATCGGATTTGAAAAACGTGTAGGATGAGTTCCCCATGTTCAAAACCATGACCTATAAATACTCGACTTATCTTTTTTCTTCTCCTGAAAGGAGTTTTCATCAACTCCTCTACAGAGAAATCATTAAATCTTCTTTTAAAATTTTACGGCACCATTTTGATAGTATTTTATTTTACTAACACGGTATCCATTGATAACAAATTGACCATAGACAAATGTCAGTGTCACAAACTGAAGAGGGCAGTGGGCATAGGGGGTTTTCCTCTGGGTAAAATGGAAGATGTGAGCTTATTTAGCATCCTGCAAAAGCAATATAGAGTGAGCATGTGTGTGTGCGTGTGCACGCGTGTGTGTGTCCGTCTGCCGTATACATATGTATCATGAATGATGGATTTCCTTTGCATCTGGTATCTATAGACTTTTTTTTCCCCCTGAATACAGCAAATGACTGTTTCAAAATGAAAAACCACTATGTGTTTGAATGTCGTATTATGCCTAGTCCCTTTTTGAGTGAAAGGCGGCTTTAAAAAGTTAGGTATATCATTGCCAAAAAGGGGCTAAATAGTATTGTCAGCATTTTGAGAAGGAATAGGTCCTTTTTCTCCTTCCTTCTCAAACTCCTTTCTGGACAGCTGTTAGTGACTTCCCGCACTTTTCATATGGATATGTATGTTAATGGCAGGCAATGAACTGGAGATGGAGAGGCCCAAACACAGGCCCCGCTCTTCAGTACACATCAAAAGCCTTGACAAAAGGAGCAGTAAAAGAGGCAGCGATCGGGGAGCCTTCACTTTTGTACCCTGAATTAGTTCTGCAAGCAATGAAACTGATCTTTTCTCCTTGCCAGAAAAGTCTGCTGATTTTTGTGAGCGCTCATTAGCACAAGAGGCATTTGTGCAGATAATTGACTGGCGCTCATACCCCTAGCTGTCACAACAGTGCCAGCCAGCAGGGTATGTGCATTTTAATAGTTGTATTTTTTTTTTCTCTTCCTCAGACTTCATGGTTCCTAAGAGATAGCCGTCTTCCAAAGCCTTGCACTCTTCTCTGAAGCAGGCTTTAACAATCTTTCCTTTGGAAACTGACAGCCAAGCTTTTCTTTCAAAAGTGTTGTCTCTCCGGCTATGTACATGTGTGCGTAATTTCCGAGGTCTCCTCTACGACGTGCCTACGAGGGGACAGAAATGACACGGAAGTCGACCCAAGGTATTTGAGATCAGAGGAGCACTCGGGTAATGGCTCTCACCATAGTGTTCCTGGAATACAAACTACCATCCTGGAGAAATAATAAGTCAAGCGCTCTTCCATTGTCATCATAAGCAACTACCATAAGTTCATACATTTTCAAACTTCATATGGTTTCCTCTTGGGAGATATGGTCTCAAAATCAGAAAACTTCCAAAGAAGATATGCGGTTGGTGGGTGGGGAGAAGCGTCCTTGGAAATCCCCACTGGGTGATCCTTGCCAAGAGGCTCTCTTCTTTCTGTCTGAAGGTACCATCCAGAATGGACCTTGAAGTACTGAAGTATTTCTGAGGATAAATCAAGTGTATGTGCTCGCGGTGCCAAGGCATTCAATATCAAACATGATGTGAACGTTCCTTTCACTGAGTTCTTGCTGACAATTCATAGCATATCGTAGAAACCTGTGCTCTTTGGTTGACATAGGCCTTCTCTCTTTTCTAAAGGAACTTCTAAAACATTCACTTTGTTTAATTATACATTTATCTGTTCTTTGTGTGGAAGAATGCATCTGGGAATTTGGGTGTCACTGCAGCAAAATACAGATTTCTCCATGCGTCTTGTCCCAAATGAATGCTCTATCGTGGCAATATGCTAAATCTTCTGTAATCTATACATATGTTAAGCTGTTTAAGGATTCTATACATTGAATGTTCTCAGAGTACTGTTTTCCTAAAGCCCTTCAGAGGCCTGCCTAGTGGTAACGTGACATAGAGAGCATGATCTTTGAGAGAGAAATAAGTTATTTCCTCAAGTTAAGGATGACAGAATGAGTTGAGTGAGTGCGGGAGTCACTTCTCCAGTCTCACTACTTTAGAATGAGAATGAGTTGTCTCTTTTACCCTCCAGGATATATGTTCCTGGCAGCTCAGCTCACTGATAAGCTAGGTTGCTCTGAAAGGGCTCCAGAGAAGGGTAAATAGCTTGGTCAATTCACTGAACAAGCTTTTGAATCTGCTCCTTGATGTGCTCTTTAGAAATAGGCTCATGATTTCTCAAAATCTCGTCATTGTGTCAACATTTCCTGAAAAGTTAGCCATTGAATCCTTGATGTGTTGCCTTAGTGGGGGTGTATATGTTCCAACACGGATGAACACCAGCTTAAAGCATTTCAGAAAGAGAATCAAAATAGTCTTGGCATTCTTGTTCACCACCTGGCTTTCCTTGCATAATATTCTGATAAAGGGAAGTCAGTCATCCTTCCCTAGATGAAAAGTGGGGTGTGGGCTATGATGTGGGGTGTTTGGGGGTTGGGACTCTTCCCTTTCTGTGTTAATGAATGCAAAGAGGATATCTGAATGACACATAGATGTTTTCTTTACCAAACTATCATATAAAATCATATTTGAGAAAAAAGTACTCAGAGAAAAGTAATCCATGTTTGATGCATAGGATGTACTGTGTCCAAAAACAGACAGAAAATAGGAAAACAGCTAACAAATAGAAGATAGGAAAAAATACTCACTTTGTGGGTTATTATGCTCCCCTCTTCAGAGATACCTGAACTCATGTGGGGAAATGTAATGGGTGTATGTCTTTAATGATTACTGACTTTCTTTTAAATACCAAATGTTAGAACAGGAGTAACAGAATTGTAATTATTCAGAGACGTATAGCATCATTCATTCATCAGATCTTTCCCTACAAATTTCCAGGTACCAATCAAGGCACTGGGATAAAACAAGTCCCTTTCTTCATGGGGATTACATGGAAAGGGACATGGAAGTAGAAATAGATATTGGTAAATACATGTCAGGTGGTAATACATGGTATTGGGAAAAATAAAGCAAGGTACGTTGATAGCTTGTGGTGGGGCCGCTATTTTATGATGGTCCAGGAAGGTCTTTCTGAGGAAAGCCTGAAGACTGAAAAAAGAGTGCAAATAAGCCATGTGAATATCTGAGGAGAGTGTATGTCAGGTTGAGGAAACAAATGTCCTGGCGAGTGTGCTTGGAGTATTCCAAGTGGAGTAAGGAGGACAGAAGTAAAGCTAAATTTAGTTGTATCCAGCATAATGTAGGAGTGTTGGGGTGGTGTTGCCTTCTTACTTCACATAGCATGAGTGTTGCCTAGTCATTGGTGGCAACCATTTTTATACAAATTTATTTTAGACCCATGAGATCCAGTGCCTATAATGAAATCACTTATGTTGGAGAAACATGATGAAGCCTTGTAATCTTTCTCAAATTGAGAGATGTAATTTTCACCACCGATTTTCTTTTTTTTTTTTAAGATTATTTATTTATTTATTTGAGAGAGAGCATGTGCAGGAGTGAGCAAGTGGTGGTTGGGGGAAGGAAGAGGGGTAGGGAGAGGGACAAACAGACTCTGGGCTGAGCACAGAGCCCGAAGCAGAGCTTGATCTCATGACCCTGAGATCAAGACCCAAGTCAAAACCAAGAGCTAGATGCCCAACAGACTGAAACACCCAGGGGCCCTTTACCTCAATTTTCTAAATGAGTTTTCATTTATCATCTACTTCTGTTAAGTGTTTTGTTTAATAGATAGAAATGCATCTGTAATAGAGTATCTTTATATATATATATATATATATATATATATATATTTTTTTTTTTTTAAGGGAGAAAGAGGGACTGACCGATTAAGAGAAGTCAAATATGAAGGAAATTACTATCCTGCTCGTTAGAACACATTTGCAGGGAGGTAAAAAAGGGGAGAGAATCTTTTAGAATGTCTAAGTAAACAATATCTGATTATATTTTTTAAAAGATTATTTTATTTATTTGAGAGTGAGAGAGAGCATGAGAGTGGGGTGAGGGGCAGAGGGAGAAGCAGACTCTCCAATGAGCAGAGAGCCTGATGCGGGGCTGGATCCTGGGATCCGGGGATCATGACCTGAGCTGAAGGCAGACACTTAATTGACTGAGCTACCCAGGCACCCCTCTGATTATATCTTTAAACAGTGAATATATTCTGGGTAAGATATGTGTTTGATGAACTGCCATAATTCAAGTCAGAACATGAATACGCAAAGAGACCTTGCTATGTACTGTAGGATTTGCAGACCCCCATCCTGAGAGAAAAGGGAAGCAATATCAATGGAAAGTGCTCGTCTTGTCTAGAAGCAACAATCTCTCCTAATTCAATGAGGGGCAGAGGACCCAGTAATTCAGGATTTTTTTATTTTTCAAGAGGAGTCTGGATTACATGTTTATGTGAAATCACTCAATTTTTAACTGTTGACAAATGATTTAAGACATATAAATAAAACATGTCTATGGGTCAAATTCTTCCTACTGCTATATAGTTTGTAGCTTCTAATTTTAAAAAGTCTTGGCAGCTCTTTCTGTCCATTGGTCCTGTCCTCAGGCTTTAATAAAACCACCTTTTTGCACCAAAAGAAGAAAGAAAAAAAGTCTTAAAGATGAACTTTTTTTCATGTAAATACATTTCTATAATGGAAATAAATATGCCCCAATTTTTCTTTTTTTAAATTTGAACTATGTTAGCCTTTATTTTTATTTATTTTTTTTAAGTGAGCTCTACACCCTTTGTGAGCTTGAACTCATGACTCCAAGATCAAGAGCTGCATGCTCCACCAACTGAGCCAGCCAGGCTTCTCAATATGTCCCAATTTTTCATTTTTTAGCATATGTTTCATATATAAACATTTCTTACAAAAGAGTGTTTCTACACTGGTACTGCAGCATTTTCATGTTGTATTGGGTGTTATGTGCCTATTTCAACAGTTTCGTACTGCTCATAAAGACCATGAACTAATAAAGGCGATGAAGACTTCAAGTAGAATATGATAGAGCTGATGTTTGACATAAATCATTAGCACTTACTCCATCATTTCCCAATGTTTCAGTCCAGATGGTTGAAATGTAAAAAGCCTTTGTGCTTAATCACTGACATTTCTAGAATATAATCTATAAACTATATAGTTCCTTACTGCTAATCAGCTAGGGATGATTAAGTCATAATCCTTGCCCTTAGCACATTGACAAACTACTATAAGCATGTGTGACACATGTAGGGTGTGTGTGTGAGTGAGAGAGTGTGCTACCATCTTGCCATTCACAGCATGGTCTCCTGGAGCTTGTTAGAAATGCGATATCCCAGGACCTATTGAACCAGAATCTGTACCTTTACAAGATCCCCAGGTGATTTGTATGCACAATGAAATATGACAGGTCTTACTATAGCAAAAGTTGTAACAAAGAGCTAACTACTGAGGGGAGAGGCCGCTATCGGCTGTGGGGCCTCAAGATGTCAAAAGAGAAAGTTGACCTTGAGTTAAGAAATGAAAGATGGTAAAGACCAAAGAAATGTTCTTCCTTATGTGGATTCACATAGCACTGAGGACTTTTGATTTGTAGGTGCCCTCAACCCCAGTTCTGGCTACGCATTTCAGCTACCTACTAAGAACACTTCCACAGACCCCAGCCCTTCTCCCTGTGGTTCAATGCTTCAGCCCAGGCAATAGTGACTTGATTTTTTGATTCTCAAAAAGGGATCTCATCAGTTGACTTAGCGGGGCTATTGATGGCATCATTAAATGCTTTAAAATGCCACTGAGTGAGGATGCAGGGGTGGCTCAGTCAGTTAAGCATCTGTCTTCAGCTCAGGTCATGATCCCAGGGTCCTGGGATCGAGTCCTGCATCGGGCTCCCTGCTCCGCGGGAAGCCTGCTTCTCCCTCTCCCTCTGCCCCTCCACCCTGCTCGTGCTCTCTCTCTTTCTCTCAAATTAATAAATAGAATCTTTAAAAAATGCCAGTGAATGAATGGTATGTATCAAGCTTACAGATACATGAATATATTCTAGACCTATCAAATTTTCAAGTAATGTTAAAACAGCTCTGATAAAAAATCATGACCTTCAGATTATATTTAAGAGATTAGCTATACCAGTGGCTTTCAAAATTATTTCTCTCTTTTATATATATATAATATAAATATGTCATAGGACATATTGACATATGTCCTATGACATTTGTCATACAAGTATGTCATATGTATGACATATAATGTATGTCATACATTATATATATAATTTTATATAATGTATGACATACATACATACATATATGTATGCATGTCATGCTAGAATATAAGTTCCATCATGACAAGACCTTTTATCTGTTTTGTTCACCTGATTTTACTACCCATTATACAGGCATGGAATATTTGTTGAATATAACAATTTTTTTCCCACAAAATAACACTTATCCTTTCTATGTATGGAGTACTCCACTATTTTCTATCCGGCTTTATTTCGTTAAAAAATGCTGGTTGTGGCCTTTAGTAGGGCCACAAGCTGCGGTGTGCAAATATTTGTCTATTCTCTACAGCCGCAAGCCATGGATGCCCTGAGGGGAGGAAAGGGCGCCTATAGCTAGAGGAGCTCTGGGTTCCTCTGGCGGACTTCCGTGTAAGATTCCACCAGAAAAAGAATCCAACATTTAAAAAGAAGAGAATTGGAAACTACCTCTCAAAATCGATTCCCAAGTTGAATGAAAGACTAAATAAATACACACGAGGGAGCGCCTGGGTGGCTCAGTCAGTTAAGTGTCTGCCTTGGGCTCAGGTCATGATACCAGGGTCCTGCGATCTTGAGTCCTGCATTGGGCTCCTTGCTCAGTGGGGAGCCTGCTTCTGCTTCTCCCTCTGCCTGCTGTTCCCCCTGCTTGTGTTCTTTCTCTCTCTGTCAAATAAATAAATAAAATCTTAAAAAAAAATAAATTGAATGAATGAATGAATACACACGAAGCCAGGGAAGGGCTGGGAGGAAAATGCATGCCTGAGGTTTGACAACTAGTTCCTGAGGCAGGGCCAGGAGCAGGTTCATTGGTTTCAAGTCCTTCATCTTTCCCTCTTTGGATGAGATGAAGTTGTGACATCCCTAGGAGAGCTGTGAAATATGAGGCGCACTAACGTAAACAAGGGACATCAGCACACCACACTGCCTCTACATTTGGGTCATATGTTGAGTTTACGGTTTGCCATTTTCGGTTGATACCTTTCGTTTGGGGGAGAGTGGGGTTGTGTTCGTTGGAATTTTTGCTCAAATGTGTACCTCGAATACGCCTTTAAACATTGTATTTACTGACATTTGTAAATCCTCACCTGAAGTGTAAGTTAAAACTATGTTGTGGACTAGTATCTTTATCTTCAGTGGCATAAAGAACACATTTAAGTATTTTCTGACTATCATCAGAGATAAGGGCCTACTAGACATTTTAGATCTGGATAAACAATATCAGAATATCATATTACTCTGCTTTGGTTATTGCTTCAATAAACCAATCAACATTGCTTGGTACCACCTCTTCAGGAAATTACCATAGTTTTTAGGAGAGAGAAACATGTGTGATTAATACCATCTCCTTGTTTTGTCTCTTTCTTGCTCTCTTTGGAGAGAAGCTTGGTATGTATCAAGCTTACAGATACATGAATATATTCTAGACCTATCAAATTTTCCATCACAGAAACCATATCTGTTGACAAGGGGAGAAGTGAAATAACATTTTAGCAAGAAAGTAATTAATTGCAAGTTTTGATTCTTAAAAAAGTTGGATATCATATGAGTTGGACATAGCTAGCTTGTTCTTCCTTGAGGTCCTAGCTAGCCCTTGTGCCTAGAACACGTTTTTCCCAGCTCTACTCATGATTTCCTACCATTCTTCAAATGTCACCTCCTTGGAGACACCTTCCCTGAGCACTTCCCTGAGGTAACTCTTCCTCACCATTACCAGTCCCAGATCAGTGTCTTCTCCAAACTCCTCATTCTGGCATTGACTTGGGGCATTCCCCCACTAGACTAGAAGCCGCATGAGGGCAGGCTTCCCTTCTCTATCCTCGCATATGGTATGAAATATGTCTGGCATATGGTATGCACTCGATAATATTTGGAATGAATGAATGAATTTGTGTAAGGTTGATGGCATATTTGACATTTCTGATAATATTCTGCGGGTCAAATTTGTTAAATTAACAGAACGGTCTTCCATAATGTTAGTTCCTGTTCGGGTGGCTCCACAATTACAAGTGGTTTCTCGTCTGAAGGACCATTCCTAGATCAGTTGCTTAAAACTCAAAATGAATTTTCCCATGAAATCACTGTTTTCATAGTGATTCTCTCAGTACATTCTTGTTACCCAGAATGTACAGAATGTACAGAATTGTCACTGCCAGCCATCTCGAGCCCCAAGTCCCAACCTGAGTCCAAGCTGCTGAGTTTGAATTGTTTCTAGACCAAACTGGTGGCTCTGAGGCCTGGACTCTGAGTCCCTACAACCTGTACTTTTATCAAAGTTTTAACACTTTCTGAGTTTTGGAAGGAGCAGAGAGGCGGAGGGAGGAAAGTAGGGGTTGGTTGGATGCTTGGGTGCTGAACAGGTAGCAGAGGAGAGCATTGCCAGCATCAGAGAAGGAAAAGAAAGGGGCAGTCTTGCAGAGGTTGGGGCTGAGTTCAAGTTCTGCTTGCCCCCCCACTGGGGATGATAATGGGATCAGGTGCCAGAGGAGGGCCATGGGCACAAGGTGGACCTAGTGGCAGGAGAAGGCCAGTAGGAGGGTCAGTGTCAGGGGAGAGAGCACCCCACCATTATGAAAAATCATGTGTTAAGCATTTTCCAGGTATTATGCATCTGCCACTTCAATGAATTCTCAACACAGGGTTTTAGGCAGTTACATTTTCGTCCATTTTACCGATAAGGAAACTGGAGATTGGACATTAGGGAATATGCCCACAGTTGCCAGTTAGTGGCAGAGCTGGGTATGAAACCAGGTCCTACAGGACTGCAAAACCTGTTCTCTTAACTGCCTCGTGACTCACACTCTCTCCGTGCAACCCCCCCCCCAATCCCTCTTAAAAGAGTGGGGTAGAGAGAGGCAAAAACAAACAGTAGTATAGCAAAGTTTTATTGATTTGGGAGCCAGTTAGATGTGTCATAGTCTTTCAATTTTATGATTGTTGTCTCTTAGGTTGACTTCCCCCCGCAGCTTTATTAAGGTATAATTGACAAATAAAAATTGTATACATTTAAAGTGTGCCATGTGATGATTTTATATAGAGAGACAGAAAGAAAGGGAGAGAGTCAAGCTAATTAACACATCTGTCACCTCATAGTTACCATTCTTGTATGTGTATGTGGTGAGAACACTAAAGATCTATCTACTCTCTTCACAATTTTCAAGTATACAATACAGTATTATTAAGTGTAGTCACCATGCTGTACATTAGATCCTCAGAACCTACTCATTTTATAACTGAAAATCTGTATCCTTATATGAACATCTCCCCATGTCCCCCACCCCTTAGTCCCTGGCAAGAACCATTCTGTTGTTTGCTTCTGAGTTCTACTTTTTTAGATTCTACATGTAAGTGAGATCATACAGTGTTTGTCCTTCTCTGTCTGCTTATTTCACATAGCATTATGTCCCTGCAGGTTTGTTCGTGTAGTTGCAAATGACAGGATTTCCTTCTTTTTGTAGCTGAATAATATTCCACTGTGTGTGTGTATGTATACATATATCATATTTTTAATCTCTTTATCCATTGGCAGACACTCAGGTATGTCCATATCTGGGCTGTTGTAAATACTGCTGCCATGAACATGGGAATGTAGATATCTCTGAGATACTGATTTCACTTCCTTTGGATATATACCCAGAAATGGTATTGCTGGATCATATAATCGCTTTATTTTTAATTTTTGGAGGAAACTCCATACTGTTTTCCATAGTGGCTGCACTCATTTACATTCCCATCAACAGTGCCCATGTGTTCTGGTTTTTTTCTAAACTCTCGACCACACTTATCATCTCTTGTCTTTTTGATAACAGCCTGTCGGGTTGACTTTTTAAAAAACCATTTTTCTATTTCTTTTTCATTTTCTCATGCTCTCACACACTCATTTCTTATACATATATCCAGGTTTGAGAAAGGTGGGATGGAAGTATCTAACTCCCAAAACAGAGAGGGAAATTGGAATGGTGCTTGTCATTCCTTCTTCCCGCTGCTCACTGCTCATATTGCTCCTGGACAAAGCTATTCTTTACTCCCGGGTTTACTTAGGCCTTGTCCTCAATAGAGATGATACCCTGGTGGAATTTCCAAGCAGTCAAAAGGGTACTTATGGGTCTCCTTTCAATTCAATAAGTAACTCTACAAACCTTTAAAAGCACAACTGTGGTGGATACAGCAGGCCATGCAAAGATGAACAAGACATGGGTTCTTGTGTCAAGAGCCTTAAGAAGAGGCAGAAATATTCATACATGAACTGCAATGAGTGTGAAAAATAATAGAGTTCAATGGAAGGAAATCTTCCTTCTTTTCAATTAAAAAAGCAATGCAAATTTCTTGTAAACATTAAAAAATCCAAAATATTAAAAAATTAAATACCTGCTTTATCCTATCCCATTATCATCTTTACTGGTAAATACCATTATCCAGTTTAATGTCCATCCTTCGAGGACTTTTTCTATGAATTTACAAGCATGTCTGTATATACCTAAACAGCCTTTCTCTTTTATTATCTCCCTTCTTTCCACAAAAATGAGATCATATTGTACTCAGTATTTTGCAATTTACTTTTTCCTTTTGCCCTATTTATATGTTGAAATTCTTTTCTTGACAGTATGCAACAATCTACTTAGTTCTTTTTACTGGCTGTAAAGTGTTCTAATACATAACTGCAATATAATTTGAGCCTTTCTCTACTGATGAGCATTTACCTTGTTTCTCTTTTTGGCAAGTCCTAACAGTGCCACATGAACATTCGTTTACGTACAAGTATATTTTTATGGGATGGATTTTTGAAGGGAAATTGCTGTGTTACAGTGTTTAAAAAGGTTTTCTGGAGACTGATAAACTTCCCTCTACAAAAGACCATGATCATGTACAGAATGAGTAAATCTGGTTCCAAGGAATCAGAGGAAAGTTGATTGATATGGGCCATGAGGGATGAGTGGGAATTCCACAGGCAGACCTGGTGAAGGGAAGGGTCAATGAAGGAACAGCATGAGGAAAAGGAACAGAGACTGTGGAGCCTACAGCCAACACGTACAAAGGGCAGTAGGAGAGTTGACTGGAGGATGAGGTGTTGGGGGAATAGAGGGGGATGAGGCTGGAAAGCATGTTTAATGAGTCTAAACTTAGAGTAAGTTTAGAGTAAGGCTTTTTGTTGTAGTGAGTGTCATAATTAGATCAAATCTGTGTCTATTCAAGCAATTGTCCATTACCATGGACATTAGTCACTTTTCTGCTGGCTACAACTATCATATTGGGTTTGAAATGTTGCTCTTCTGTTCCAATTTTAATTCCTATCAGTCATCCAAAACAAAACTCAGGATTGCTTTTTTTTTTTTAATTACCTAGAAAGTATAGGACCAATGTGCCCTTTTATACCAGCAAAAGTTAAAACAACTTTACTTCCTTTGCTTTTGTTATAAGTTTCTAAAGAATATGAATTTCTTCTCTGGCTATTTATTTACATATGGAGACAAAGAGAATTTCTGAAACAATGCCTTATTATTCTTACTAGATTTAGGATGAAATGAGTGTATTTTTCTACAGTGGGGTGAACTGGATTGTAGCAAACCCCTAGATGTTAAAATCACTTGCTTGTTCTTGTAGCTCTTGGACAAGGAAGAAAAGGGTTTGTACCTAGAGATTAGCATCCCCACGAGGCAAGTCCTTTGGTATTCACTAAGGAGTAGACATACTGAGAAACCTTCCAGTGATTTCTCTGCTATAAGGTCTTCTAAGCACAAATAGTCTTTCTCCAAACACTTCAAAAAATAAGGGAGTCTGGGAACATAGTTCATATCCAACGAGCTGGGATAATTTGGAGAAATCCCAAGGATAATTTCTTTAGGTTACACTTACTAGAGTTATATTCTTTTGCCATGAGAACTTCTGACGAAAAGGGAAGTGGGTAGAGCTGAGAAATTATCACTGTGATAACCATGAGAGTTGGGGGTGGAGGGTAGGATTTGGCTTTTTTGCAATAACTTAACCGAACACCCCCAGACAGCATTATTACATTTCTACTTAATGATATAGGTTTTTATATAACACAGAAATTCTCATGTCAGACGGGAAACTTCTTGAGGACAGGCTGTGTATAGCATCTGCCTTTGTGTCTCCGGCACAACCTGGCACTGTGTCTTGCATGTTAGAGAAACCCAATATATATTTTTTGAATGGATGATTGACTAAATGAATGGAGTCAAAACTATATTGTGATTTTCATCTATTCCATCAATTCATATGCTAGCATATTCCTTTCCTCTCGAGGCTAACTTCCTTCTTGGAAAATGGAAGAGTCTAGGAAGTGGCTAAGAGGTAGGCACGGTGTTCAGTTTGTTCGAAGAGTGGGCTTGTGTGTTGTGTTGTTGTTGCTGTTGTTTCGGCTTCGCAAGCACACTGCACCTTAATGAGATGGCTGCCAGGGTATTCACCTCTAATGTTTTGGAAAACAATGTACCTGATACTGCAGTCCCCATTTATGGAAATGCATGCATGCAAATGTAGAAAAGTATAACTTCATTAAACCAAATCTGTTTTATCACAATCAAATGATTGAGGTAATAAAGGGGCATAGAAAGAGAATGCTGAAGAGTAATGGCCACAGCCTGTGAGTGGAGCTTTCTCTGGCTGCTGCTGGTTCAGGACCAGGAATTGCAGGAGGTCTAGACATAGGAACAGATGCAAAGTAGAGCTTTATTATATCAGACATTTGCCCTACTACCGTACAGTCTAATTGCCCAGAAAATACATTTCTACATGAATTATCCTTAATTTGATTTGAAGTAGGCCAATTGTTGTGTTTTATGAAACTTTATCAAATAATAACACGGAGCATTAAATTTAAGAATAGTTTCTCTTCAGTGCCAGCGCTCTTGAAAAAGCAAATGAAGTCCTCAAAGATCAAAATTATGTGAACTTTTCCAACGCGTAGGACGTTTGCTTGGTGATGTCGTTAGAACTGTGGGCATCACTGTCTCCTGCCTGGCTTTCTAAGTTTGCAAAGCTAGCCCTTCAGGTAGTCACTTTTGTTCCGTCTGCATAGGTCTTTGAAAGTAAAGAGAAAAATCACATTCCTTTGTTGAACTTCAAAGTTCGTTGAAAGCAAAATTTGTTTATAAAAAATAGAACCTCTCTTTTGATTCGTTAACTTCTTCTAAAAGTGGTTGGTAAAGTTAAATCCTTTATCATCTCAATTCCAAAAGATTTTTTAAAACTTTCCTAAGCATGAAATGCGAACGGTTTTTCTGAAGGAAATGTGACCCGTATAACCAGTTCTCTTTCTCTAATTTTTTAAGGTCCATTAGAAGTGAGTAATTCTGTGTGTCTGTAACTTTATGCCAGTATTTTTAAGAAATTCAATTCAATTTTTTTTTTTTCTGCTGGCAGTGAATTTTAAAAGTCTTAAACATGCCCAAACATCTCAGAGGATTTAAAGAAAGTTATAATAGTAACTAGTTTCTCCCCCCCTCCCTAAAAAAAAATAGAGCACACTACTGAAATTATTTAAATTGACTGAACCTTTTAAGCAAGTAAACACATTTTAACTAGGTTTTTTTCCCAATCCCTCCATTCATGCCAACTATAGAAATTAGCCTTCACTCTTCCTTCACTTACACATGGATACACACACTTGCATGGACACAAGAAAAATTTCTTTTCTCCTGTCAGCATTCCTCCTTAACAATGGTTAGATTAGTGGCATGAAGGCGGCCGCAGAGAAAGGACATTCAGGCCAGAAGGCTCCCCACAGGCACAGCTGGTAGGGGGTTAATGGCGGCTGAACCTCCCAGCCAGGGCCTTTTCTCTATTGTGTGTTCAACTCCTGGGAAGGAGGGAGACTTGTGACAGCCTCTGGGGTGCAGCGGATCAGAGGTATAGCAACTGGGTCACGGAAGCAGTGTTCCAGGGGGAAGGAGAGTTGCGGACTGCAGGAAAAATGAAGTCTACCATACAAATGGCCGGGTCTCTCTCTGCACGCAACTGCTGCGGGGAAAATGCAAAGGATTGTTTCGTAACACGGCTTATAGCCTTTTAATTCATATCGTATCCGTACAGGAACAATCGGGCAGGGACGTTGAATTATTCATATTGGAAAGTGGTTGAAATTTGAGTCAAACCCGTCCACGTATGGCTAATGTATGTTATTAAACTTTGTGTGTTAATGTCTGGGAGTTCTATTTCCCACATGGTATAAAGGCTCCGGAGCTCAGACACAATGGTCGGGGGTGGGGGGAAGCTGGGGGCCTCTTGATAAATAGCAGGTTGAAATTTAAGGAGCGAGTGATGAATACGTGTGTGTTTCCAGATAGAGTAGGTGGGCTTGAACATGTACGATGGGTTGGGGAGTGGCATGGAGGTAGACCCAGGCTACTAATTTATCTTTCGAATTAAAAACGGGACAAAGCAATAGCAACAACCGGTAATGTCAAAACAATTCTAGACATCGGATCTCCTTAATAGATTTTTATATTTAAACTCGATAAATGAGGTTTCACAGGCAAAACATGTCTTTTACAGAGAAGCCAGATTTCTTGAAGAAGGAGAGCTCTGTGACTTTGAGGAACACTTACCTGTTAGTGCCGTGGAAGTGGGTTTGTCACAAAACACGATCCCATGGCTCTGGGCCTGGCGGATCGAGGGTCCAGAATAAATATTTGGTGCATAAATGAGGACCCCACAGCCACAGGAATTGGCTCCGCTGTTCATTTTAGCTTAAGAGGGCTACTTGTTTGTAAATCAGAGTAAGGCCCAAGGAGGATGCTTTTTATATTGCTGAAGCGAATTTGTTTCTTTTCAGAATAGCTGAACATCTCTACCAAAGGATGTTAAAACAATTCACTTCCAAATTAACATTGGCCTAATTTCTTTTCAATAAACCTGGCCTTAAGAGCTGTCTAATTGGAGACCCGGTTTTTGGCCACATCGAGGCACTGAATGCTAGAGGCATCCTTATTCTAATGCTTTTGGCTTGCTTTATCTAATTTAAAATTTTAATGCCACTTGACGAAAATTTGCCCTCTACTTGAGTTTGTTTTGACTTATTGTACCCTGGGAAAAGGAAGCAGAGGGCTGGAGAACCGATTAGGGCCCTCGGATTCTACCTGCAGCAGCAACATTTAATACTTCCTACCTCAAGTCACAATAGTTTTTTGGGAAACAATACAGCCCAATGAGCTCATTCAAGTAGGTCTCTTTATGTTGCAACAGGGGAGGGAAAGCAAATGAGTCAAAGCCCCGGGTGTTACAACAACACTTTGAGGCAAACTGAAGAGGGTTCTGCTTTACTGAACCTTCACGTGTCTTCTTGGGAAAAGATTGGCATTCGGAAGGCACAAAGCTCCTAGGGACTCCCAGTCACAAACCGTCAACAGGGTGACCACCTTATTACAATCATCATCACTAATGCCTGCAACCTGCTAGAGGATTTGTACCAAGCACTAAATTTGGGGCAGTTGGAGTTCAGTCGGCAGCCTGGAGGAGCGTAACTATTTTAATAAGCCAAAATATGCTTCTGTGGGGAGACAATATTACAGGTCGGTGTCATTTGCAAAATTCACAGGTGTAAAACACCAGGAGCTATTTGATTCACAAATATTCATTTTATCCCTATCATTTTGTCATAAGCATTGAGGATTATCCTATGATTTTCTCAAAATCCGGAAGTGAGAAAACAGAAGTTTTTCTAGTGTACACAGTAAGTCAGTGGGAAGACCAAAAATGCATCCCGGAATGCATCCATTCTCCCTTAGAAAAAGTTCATCCCTCTCTAGAAAGCCCTTCATTTTCTTTTCTTTCTACCTTTATTTGGGAGTAAGGGTGTGACAAATGGTAACAGTCAGAGGAGGGTACACTTCTGTTATCACTGTCGACCCAGGAATCATAAGAATTACAGTCCATTCTTTTTTAAAACTCTAGTCTGTTTGACCCAAAACTTGAAAGTCCGTGTGTGTGTGTGTGTGTGTGTGTGTACACTTACATTTCTTTTTCACTTGAAAGAGGGAAAAGTAGTCACACCTGGACAGAGGCTTCTCTCTCCTGCCAAGTTGCAACTCATATTGCGTTTTTATGACTGTGTTATTATAAATCCCAGAAAATAAGGCTAATACACCTTCTTACAGGAGAGCTTGCAGGTGCTGGTGTAATAAGATACATTTGCATTCCCTGTTTTTATGAATAAAAGAGAAGGTGAGACTAGGGGAGTTTGTTGACCTTATTGCCCTGGTATGTGTGTTAAGTGTACAAAGATACAAAGAAATATTAAATTAAGAACTCAGAAAGAATTGATTCAAATGACAGCCTCGCACATTACGGAGGCTTTGCATTTAATAAACTCCTGATCTCCCTGGGGTGAAGCAATTGATTCAAATAATTTGTTGTCACATTTTTTAAAATGTAGGTAATTCCATTTTCAACAACAAATTTAACAGAAGATGCTGTTTACAAAATCACAGTGCTGTTTTTAAACCGCTCGCTCCAAGATGGTGTGATACAGCTACACAGGACGTGCTAGGGAAAGGGTTAAGCTTTTCTGACTTTCAGATACAATGAAATTATGACAGGAAGAAAATTGTGCCATTTTAGCATGAAAATGCTTGTACAAATACTGTCGTTCCTTCCTTCTTACTTTCTTTATAATGCCTCAGCAATAGCTAAGATGACAGACATTTGACAGGTATCTGTAAGCATACGGCCCAGGCAGCTCATTAAAGTTTTTCTTTCTATGCATCAGCTTTCACAAAGGCAAAAACCCATTAGCATTGACTATTTTGCAGATTAGAAGAATTAAGGGCTTCAAACGTTGGCTTATACCAAGCAATGTCATTTGTGAAGTGATGTTTGCTTTATTATTTCCCTTTCTCTCCCTCTGAAACCAGACTGACATGACTTTAGCTCAACGTAGGGCGTAATGTGCAAACCAAAGGACTGGCTCGTCGATGAAAAGAAACACATTCCCTTTTATACATGACTGGAATGGCAAAAAGGGGAGACTTTACATGTACTATTTAGGCTCATTAGAGGACTGATTATGATAGTTCTCTGGTGTAATCTTTAATCGACTTTGACACTAGATTTGCCCCGTTACAAATCCTGTCATGCAAATTAAGTCATTTGTGTTGTTTGATATGGAAAGATCTGCTATGAAATGAAAGATTAGCTCCCAGATGAGGCACAAGAGACTGCTGCCCTCGTGCACTGTGCAACTGATTACAGGGATGAGAGCGTCCATTTCTCCACCGCGGTTAACATTTAGGAAAGGAGATTAAATTAACATGCCGTTAGGTCCTCCTGCATGAAGATATTCAAAAGAGACGTTGATGTTTTCATAGCGATTATTCTTGGACTCTACCAAACAGGGCTCTGAAGGCAGAGCCCTAATGTCGAGTTATTTTAACCTGTTTTCCATCGGGTGGGATTGTGCGTCTGTATGTTCATGGATGAAATTCCTTTTCTGTACAGGTGATTGGTGGTGATTGACGGATGGGCAGCGTGACAAACCAGCTGGGAGCTCCGGCCTTGCCAGCCAACCGTAATTCCGTTTGGGCCCCCCGACTACCATCCCACCTTCTGTTTTAAATGTTGGACGGCCGTACCCTCAGGTTTTTGACCTAATTGATTGTAAAGTGGAGAAGATGGTGACTTGTAAGACTTAAGGCGAGTTTTTACAAGAAGGCTCGTGTGAAAAATGAAATCTGGTAAATGAAATGATAACATGAACGTTAATGCTGTATAATGACGTCAGAAGCTGGACTCTTACGATTTCTGTCTTTTAGCTTTGCTAGGTATCTTTGGCCCTGAAAATACAAAGTAAACATTAGCAAGAGGTGGGAGAAGAAACTAGATTTAATTAAAACAGCTTTATCCTATAAGTATATCACAGAATACACCAGTTTGGGGCTTTTTTTTTCCTTCAAAAATCTCTCCAGACTTATAACAAGAAGTTTACCATATTCAGACCAAATCTGACATGGCTGGTAAGCAAAGACATCTACCTAGCGAAGAGTATTCTATGTGAGTTGAAAGTAGGCATTAAGAATGGTTGATGTGAAGGGGGCATGTGGGTGGTTCAGTTGGTTAAGCGGCTGACTCTTGATTTCAGCTCAGGTTAAGATCTCAGGGTCCTGGGATCAAGCCCCACATAGGCCTCTGAGCTCAGTCTGCTTGTCTCTCTCTCCCTCTGTCCCTCCCCCTGCACTTTCTCTCTCTCTCTCTTTCTCAAATAAATAAATAATTCTTAAAAAAAAAAAAAAAGGTTTGACATGAAGAAAATCATAAGTGACATTATCCAGATAGGCACAGAGAAGCCTTAAAAATAAAGTTTGATTTGCTGTGCATAATGGTCACTTAGCATTACTGTATTGAAAGACCAGAGGTAAATGTTGAGCTAATTCTTTCCTCCTATGATGCTTCTGCCAAAACTGATCAGAAGCTTATTCTTCCTGAGACCAATTTAGGACATTTAAAGAACGGGCCACTCTCCTGTAGATGCTGATAGATTTGTGATTGTCATTGATGGAGAATTATTTTAGGTTAAGTCATCTTTGGGAGGGTAGGAAAGTAGCTATGTAAATGAAAAGTCTTGAAAAACTAAATGTTAAAACCTTAGCCCCATTAAATATTTGGCCTCATCAGTTTAATTTTTTTTAAAAAGTGCCACACATTTAAAATAGGAATTAAAATTACCAAGTTACTAAGCATAATTTTGCTTCATTGAAAATTATAACAACAAAAAAGTGGTAGAATCAATGAGGGCCCAAGGCAAATATAATCCAGTTGTCCTTACCTTCAGTTATTTCTTACTTATAATCTATGGCTTCTGTCCTATTTCTTTTCATAAAGAGTTTGTTTAAAAAAAAAAAGCGACAAAATATGATGGAAGAGTTGCCATGAAATGAAAGGTCAAATGCTGTAGAGCAGTCAGCTGACTAGGAAGTATGTAGGTGCTCTGTGTTTCAGGCACTGGATAAATATGCTGTGTAATTTGGGGGCTGTCATGGAAGGTACCTTTGATTGAATACTAATGTAAATAGTCATTTAAAATTCCTTTTAAATGATCATAACACAAGTTAGAGTGGCCTCCAGCAGCTTCATCCGTGTATCTTCTTTTGGAACATTTTTAATAGGCATGCTTTGTCTTTTGAATGAGTCACACACCTCTGTTTTGATTAACTTTGATCAAATTTGGAGATTTCGCTTCCCTTGTAGCTAGGTAGAGAATTAGCCATTTAGATTTCAGCAAGGAATGTTAATGAATGAATAACATGTGGGGTTTTCCTTGGCAATACCCAGGGGAAATTAGTCCGTGATAGAATTTCACTAAAGATTAGAGGAAGTTTTCACTATTCCCCATACTCACCTCACCAAGGTGTAGGAAATAGCCACAAACATCTCATTCCCCTTGATATTCCTGAAAGACCTAGGCATATATTTTTTAAAGATTTTATGTTTAAGTAATCTCTACATCCAACATGGAACTCAAACTCACAACTCTGAGATCAAGAGTCAGATGCCCTACTGACTGAGCCAGCCAGGTGCCCCTAGGCACATTTTTAATAATGTGAATTTGTATGAAATCATAAAAGTACAGAGGGATGGATCCTTAAAAAATAGATAAATGAAGAAAAATTAAAATGAGTTCTGCATAATAAAAAGAAGTTGAAAAATCTGTAAGTAGAAAAATGATTAAATACTGTTGCTTTTGTTACCATTGCACTGACATTCATGTGAATGAGAGTTCCCGCAGTTTATGCCCAACGTTTCATTCATAAGACATAATCCTTGCTATTAAGGTAGTACTTTTAATTTAATTTTGTTGCACAGTAAGCTAAATTGTGCTATTCCTCAACTATCCCCTTGGCTTAGGGACCTAGACTCGCACGTCTATTGTTTGGGGGCCACTGATGGGCAGTATCATAGGGCACGTTGGCACCTTCAGACAGGGCAGTGCTTCTCAAACTGAAGCCTGTGTTAGAATCACTAGGAGGTGTGGCACCTGGGTGGCTCAGTCGGTTGAGCCTCTGACTCGTGATTTCAGCTCAGGTCATGATCTCATGGGTCGTGGAATCGAGCCCCACCTCGGGCTCCATGCTCAGTGGGGACTCTGCTTGAGATTCTCTCCTTCTCCTACTGCCCCTTCCCCTACTCTCTCTCTCTCTCCCACTCTCTCATAAATAACTAAATCTTAAAAAAAAAAAAAAAAGAATCACTGGGAGGGCTTGTTAAAACACATTTTGGGGCTCACCTGCAAGCTTTCTCATTTAGTTGTGGGGAGTGAGATTTTGCATTTCTAACAAGTTGGTTGATGCTAATGATACTGGTCCAGGGACTACACTTTGTAAACCATTGAGATAAGGTATCATCAAGATTACTGAGGGTATGAGATTTCCACATGGGAAAATCTCTGAGCCCAAGGGAGAAAAGAGAAATTAATTACAAACTGACTTCCTTTAATGTTCTCTTTCTCTCTTTTCTTTTTAAAGTAGGCAATATCCAACTTTAGTTCTCCGATCATATTTTTCAATTTTTATTGATATTCTAATGTATTTTTCCATAGAAGAAGAATGTAATATCTAGGACTCATAAGTCCTTAATAAATATTTTTTATTATGTTTTGACACGTAATGGTTTTGACACATAGGATTATGTGGTGTTGATGATTAAGGAAATTTTAAACACCTAATCTCCATCATTTTGTGGCAAAATATATTTTGAGTTCTGTTGTGGTGATGGGCTCTTAGTTTCCAGCAAGAGCAAATGAGACATCACTATGGGGGAAAAAGTCAGGAGCTAGCATACCTTGATTGGAATCTTGTCTCAAGTGATACACCTTTGTGAGGCTTTGGGGATGTCACTCTGACTTTTTTGAGCCTCAGTTTTCTCATTGGCAGGGTGGGGTGAAAATAGTATCTCTAAGTTTAGTGAAGGTTAAATGGGTTATTGAGTGTGAAGAGCTTACTAATAATAAATGTTAGCTGTCTGGTACAGAGTTAAGTACTCCAAGATGTTGACTGCTACTAAAATGATAATGATATAGACACCAACAACTTATAAGAATACACTTTTATGGCCTATAAATGTCCTTAAATTTTTAAGCTTAAAAACAGGAAGTTCCCCAAACCCATGTGTATACAGAGAGCAGCGCTATTGGTGTTTCAGAAGTGTAACTCCCGCCATCTTGCAACTGTCATCTTGTCCCTGTCCCTATTTCCAGCCTAAGCCTAAATTCCTCTTGGCTGTCCCTTTCCATGCTTTTATCTCTGAAAATTCTGATATCCACATTAATGACCCTTCAAATGCCCATGATTCCTTGTTCCTTGATTTCCCAAGATTTGACAAGTATAGCCATCCACCACCAGCAGCAAATCTTTTTTCTTGCTCTCCTTGATATCTGCTCCATGTGCAAAATTAAAATTTTGAATCCTGAAATGTTACTGTCTGACCTCTTATACTTCTAAATCCCCCATACTCCTGTCTTCACTCATGGCTTTCATTGTGACATACTCCTCCTCTGCCCATATTATTTTCCTCGATTTTGTTTGTCTGTTGGGTTGCTTATTTTTCTGTACCTACAATGTGGTAGACCCTGGGCTAAGTACTAGAGGTAGAGAGACAAAATACAGTCTGCCTTCAAGGAGCTCTTCACCTATGGAGGAAGACAGTCTACTAAACCAACGAGGATGAGATGATGTGGGAAGGATAATGGTGGAGGTACGTACTGGCTACTCAGAAACTTAGGTGAATAGACAGTTTCCCAGAGAATGTGATGCTTGGGTCTCAAGAGACAAGTAGAATTGGCCATATATGGATGCAGAGAAAGGATGTAAGAGTTAAGGAGCAATGTAAGTGTTGGCCTGGAGATCTAGGAGGGTTTGGAAAGCTTCAGGAAACTTCAAGTAGTTAGACATGACTTCAGCATAAAGTGCAGGTGGGAGATGCTTAGAGAAAGGTGGGCCTGGTAATCAGGGGTCAGATCACAGAGGTGCTTGTGTGCTTTACCAGGGAAACATATGATCTGATTTGCTAGATCCTATCACAGTTAGAAAGAACATGCTGACCTCAAGACTGGGTGCAGGGACACCATTGCACACATCCAGGCAGGAAATGGTAAGAGTCTGAACCAAGGCACAGACTGACTCAGACGCTGGGTTTCCCTCCTCTCTTCCCATGCTGAACTCTGTCATCAATCATGCCAACCCTGATTTTGCTAAACCTTTTTAAAGTCTAAAATATACATAGCCTTTGAGTCAATAATTTTACAACTTGGAATTTAATTGAGAGAAGTCCTTAAAGATAGGTGTATAAAAATGAAATATGACTATAAAATATTTATGAATAGCCTAACTGTCCACTAATAGAAGATTAATTAAGTGCATTTTGCTACAATATTCAGTGCTATCTGAGGCAACCATGAAAATGATCATGAAACTGGGCGCCTGGGTGGCTCAGTTGGTTAAGCGACTGCCTTCGGCTCAGGTCATGATCCTGGAGTCCCGGGATCGGGCTCCCTGCTCGGCATCGGGCTCCCTGCTCGGCAGGGAGTCTCCTTCTCCCTCTGACCCTCCCCCCTCTCATGTGCTCTCTCTCTCATTCTCTCTCTCTCAAATAAATAAATAAAAAATCTTAAAAAAAAATGATCATGAAACTGACTTTTAGATCCTAATCCCTAAATAGTAAACTGAGTTAATCTGCAAGAGTCTCAAACCAAATTTCTTCTCAGCACCTGGTATTTTTCTCTTTCATAAATTGATTCTCCACCCCTTTGAGATCCTCGGTGTCAGGATATTGACACTGGCCTGAAGACATCTTTTGCCATCTTAATTTTCCTACTGCAGTTTTCCTGAAAGGCTGCCTTACTTTGGGAGACTTGCTTTAGGAATACTAAGCCACCAATCTCCTACTAGGCTTGGGGCAAGCTGGGCCTTTTCTTCCATGTGTTAGTTAATTACTGTAAAGGCAAGAGCTTTAATTTTGGCTCTGTAGCTGGCTACACCGGAGTTGTGGTTATGGTCTGTGGCCTAATGGAAGTATTTTCCAGTACATTTAATCAATCATTGACTTAAGGTGAAACACCAAGACTAAACTACATTCATCATTCATTCACTCATTTGACAAAATCTTATTGAAGAACATTCTGGGCATGGCACTATAAGGTGGGATAGGGAAGAATCATAGAGGTATTTATGGCCTGGATCCTGTTCTTTAGGAGTTTGTACTCATGTTGTAAGGGATTCCATAAAACAACACATAAGAAGAATGTCAAGTGAGAGATTAGCTAGGACAAAAACAATAGCAGCAGCCTGAGTAACAGTAAATAACATTTATACAGAATATTTGACGGTGTACAATTTATATTTCACATATAATAGAGTGCTCTTGTAAAGCAGGTATCACCAAATCCCACCATCCCAGGAAATTGCCCACCATTGCTGAAAATATGGAACTGGGCTTCAGAAAGGTGTAAGTAATGACACAGATTTGCCTGTACAACGCTGCTCCTGGTCAAGCTATATGATTCTCCAAGGGACAGTTGTAGAAGAAGCTTATGAAGGGTAGAGACTTAGCCAACAGCTCTCATTCCAGAAATAGAAGAAAGAATACAGTAAGAGGATGATGGATTCCTACCTCCAAAGGTGAGGAGGGCCTTATGAGCAAGATCAGAATACATGTGAAAACCCCATATTTATCACCTTTGATTTTGGAATCTTGAATTGATTCCCCTTCACAAGTGTTCATACACTTTGATCTACGAATATTAAGAGATTTTCCCAAAGAAATCTTTCAAACAGCCTAAGAATTATGTAAGCAAAGAATTTCCTTATAGAATTACCTATAATAAAAAGTCATATTGGGGCGCCTGGGTGACTCCGTCAGTTATATGAACGAACTCTTGGTTTCGGCTCAGGTCATGATCTCGGGGGCAGTGAGATCCAGCCCCACATAGGGCTCCACGCTCAACACAGAGTCTGCTTGGGATTCTTTCCCCCTCCCTCTCCCTCTGCTCGTCCCGCGGCTCATGCACTCTCTCTCTCAAATAAATAAATAAATTTCCAGAGAAATCAAGAAAGTTAAAGATCGAGGAAAGATGAATGGATGTAGAATACTGGCAGATTAAAAAGTCAAATTTTTAAATTAATATTTTTATCAAAATTATTTAGTGTGGAACTTCTTTCTATACTATCTTATTCGAAACATTGTTAAATGTCATCTTGTTTATACAGAAATTTAGCGTGTCTTCACTTTATCTCTCACTTTATGCCCCATACATTTTGGATTTCAAGATTTCAAAGTAAAAAAAGAATTCTTGATCAGTGAGTAGGAATTCCCAAATCCTTGTTCCTGCTTTTCCACCTGAGCTCCAGTGGGTCATTTAGCTTTGGTGGGCCTTAGTCTCTTATCCATAAAATGATGAGAGGTGCTAGGAATTTAAGTCCTTTCCAGATTTAAAATTCTTAAATTCCACAGGTCTGAAGTCAAAAGCTTGGAGTCTCCTGTCGATATTTATATAGCTAGGGGAAGAGAAATTTCCCAAAAATGTAGCCTTGGTAGAGTGATTGGTCATAAGGGTGGGATTCAGCTCTTCTTGGTGGTAACCGTAAATGAAGGATTGTTTATAATAAGCGTTAGGTCTTATTTTGCACCAGTTGATAAAAACCACTTTTTTGGTTCTGCCACTTACTTCTCCCTCTGATACCCACTACACCTAGGCAGTCCAGGACCTTCTCCTCAAATAGTTGGCTGTGAACTTGATTTTCAGTAACCTAAGGCTAATACTCATGGAGGGTTTTGACAATCTGACCAGCATTTCAAACCTCCAAGAAAAATACCACAATGCCAAGAACAATGCATAGAAACACTTACCAAATATATAGGGTGATGAATAAGTTATAAATAATAATAAGGCATAAATATTACCAAAGAAGAGCTATTTCTCAACTACATAAAACTTTCTAGAACATGTTAGACTAGAACATGTTAGATCATTTCTAGAACATGTTAGATCATTTTAGTAAAACCAGAATGTTACACAAATGTTATCCTGCAAAAAACAGAGCAGTGTCTTTGAAAATCAAGTGTTTATTACCCACGTAACCTTAAAGTCTTGAAAAGACATGGCTCAAAGCCACCTCAGAAACAAATATACACAGATATATACCTAAAGGCAAAATACGTGTTCGGAAATGTATTCCAGGTTACTGTAGTAGTGTAGGCAAAATGGAGTGTCATGAATCAAATTTGCCCGGGGCTCAATGTCATATAAAATCTTAGAGGAAAAAATTGATACCTAATTGAAATTGCACTTTAGTGTAATTCTGTAATGATGACGATAATTACGGTATGACAATAAGTACAGTTGCAGAAGATTAGGAGACCTAGCATAGAGGCCTAGTACATTGCTCCTGGAACATAGCAACAAATATTTGTTATATATATATATATATATATATATATATATACACCAAAAAAAGTGGTATTTGAAAGAATAAACTACTAAGGTGATTTAGTCCACTTGGCATTCAATAAACTATACTTAGGCATATTTAGGGCAAACTAGACCTTAGAATGTATCGATATTTTTGAGACATTTGGAAGAGATGTATACAATTTAAAAGATTTGATTGGATTAAATTAGCATAACTTAGTCAAAATTCAGCTTAAAGAATAAATACAATCTAAATTACTAAATATACTTATATTATCCATAGAAAGTTTATAAACTATAAAAAAATTACATGAATAGCATAAATATTAAGCATAAGTCACAAATATAAAATGCTGTCAGTAAAAATCAAATGGTTCTCAGTATGTGCTGTGTGTCATGTTCAGGTCTATGTTCACTGATATTATTTCATTCAATTCCTGTAACGGTCTTTTGAAGTAGGAGCAAGTACCCCTATTTTCAAACGAGAAAACTGAGTCTTAGAGGCTTGCCTCTAACTTCACAGCTGAGGTCATCACTTGAACTTGATGCCTGCCTAGTCCCAAGGTTTGTGATCGTAACCATGATGCCCCCAGAGTGCATGGAATACACACCAACAAACAGAAATTGTGGAGACAGGGACTTGCAAGGGTGAGCTGCTTTTATTTGTTCAAGGGAGTGGATGTCATCAAGTATAACTGAATCATCTTTCATAAAGGAATGAGTATGGTCTAAAGAAAACCATGCACACAGTATGCCTCATTTACTACACAAAATAAGCTTTCATGGGTAGTGAACGAAGATCAATCCTCACGGTAAGGAGTTGTGCCCGGTAATAATTTCCAGACACAATATATTATATCAACTGTAGTTTATATAAATGCACGGTATTAAGAGTCCTTATTTCCCGTGTTCCATTACTCAGTACTTGCAGTTATAAATAGGTAGCTCTGAAAGGTACATTTAGGGAAAAATGCAGGCTGGTGATCCAGTACCTGCTACAGCTTTCAGGGAAATGCATTTTTCTAAAGGACCTGCTAAAGCTGTTTGAAGTGATCCCGTCCTCTCATACTGGCACATTCTTATAGGCAGTTACTTTGTGTTTATCAGTCATAGGTGCTTCTTGCCCCTGCAAAATCTGCATCTGATCTGAATTATGTCTCCACTTCCCACCCTGGGACCCTGGCTCCCTCCTCAAGGCAAGAGGTAGGTGTTGGGGCACAGGGAAAAGTGAGAGAAGCATTTTGCACCAAAGTCTCCTTCACGTTTCCTCTATAAATCTATGAGACCTCCCCCAGAAAGAATCCTAAAAAGAGTATGAGAGAGGGGAGAAAAATGTGCAGTTCATCCATAGCATCCCAAGAAGAGCATCCAGAATTTTAAAATTATCAGAAGAGCACCAATTTTTTTGCTTCCACAAATAAAATAACATGAAAAGAAGAATGAAGGACCAGAGTCATTAGATGCCCTTTAAAAAATATGACTTGCATTGTCTTTGTCTCCTTTCTCCAGCATATCCTTCTGTCTTGTGACTTGATGATGATCAGTCGAAAAACACAGACAGGAGGCTTTTCATATGGGGTGACTCATTACCAACGAGAGAGCCCGTCCTGCTGGCTCTCAGCCTCCTTAGCATTGCAAACTAGGCTGCTTGCAGGCTGCGGGGTCTGACCATGACCCAACTCACACGCCTGCACCTCCCGGGTCTCCTGTTTCCTCCCTTCTCACCAGCAAACATTTATAGATTCCTCCCTAACACTGGGCCAAAACTTTCTCAATTTGGGAAGACTGGAGGGAAACTTCCTTCTAATTTGGAAGCCCCCGTCTTATAGGTACAATGGCTCTACGCTTTGCTGCTGAGTTTCCAAGGAAACCATTGCTATTTGTGACTCTGTTTGGAGCTCAAGAAGTAATTCTTACCTGCTTTGGCAAGACTGACAGTGTCATGACAGCTTTGAGAGGCTGTCGTTTCCACAACGAGAGATTCTGTAAATCGATTATTAATGAAGCGCTGCCATATTTTAAGTGACTCTGTTCCTTGAGGGAGCATGTTTATATTTAATTATTGAAATGTGAACTGTGCAATGGCAGAGTAGCACAAAAGTCAGCTATTATCCCCCCCAAATGGTTCAAAAATCAATCTTCATTCCAAAACCCATAATAAAAAAATAAAAAAATAGCAATTTATTGAGAAAAACTAAAGACATCTTGTGTCAGAAAAGCTATCATTAGTTGTGCTAAAACTAATATGTACATATTTTTAAAGAGAGATGTGCGTAATTATGCAAAAGAATTTTAAGTACTTAGTGAATGGAGGACCCACTGAATTGTCACTATCATTGGTAGTTTGACCTTTGCCCTGCTTCTGCCTGTCACGCCAACCGTGGAAGCAGCTGTTATGAGAGATGTGTATGAATAGCAATAAAAAAAATCCACCCGGGGTTACCATGCTCCCGTGCTTTCTTGAGTGTGATCAGCTTGTGATCAGTTTTGACCTCTTCTGGGCCCAAGAATTTTGCCTATAGGGCTGCGTCTGATTCTCTGAGTGTGGAGGGGCATTGAGTAGCGGATGAGAGAGTGGGATGACGGGAGAACCTTCCCAGTTGACAGTAGTAGCCCCAGCATTTCTGGATACAAGGGCCTGGGGCAGCAACTTCAATGGAAGATGAGGGACGTATGTAAAGTAGCATCACATAGCCTTTTACATAAAGGTGAGGAAACACCAATTGTCTTTAGCAAAGAATGGATGGGTGCTGTTGAAGCCTATGAGAAGGCTAACCTCCATTTCCAACCCACCCGCCATGCTCTCACAGGCTCTTCACACTTGGTTCTGATATTTTAGGAGAATGGCAGGGCCCCCTGGAGTCTCACAAGTGGTATGTGATGTGACCAGATCTGTGTTTTGGAAAGAACAGGAGGGGACATACCAGTGTTGTCCAAGGAGGAGAGGATAATGGTCTGGACTCAGTTCTAGTGGGACCAGGAGGGCAAAGGTTACAGAAATACTCATAACTGTCACTTACTATGAAAGGCCTTTTAAATGCCTCCTTTTATTTATTCTTCTGAACAGTACTGTGTGATAGTATAATCGTGCCCATTTGAAAGAATCTTAGAGATGAGAAGTTAGGGACACAAGTAATAGAGCTAAGAGGTGGGGGGTTTGCAAACTGAGGGGTGCTTTAGTGTAAAGCCATGAAGTCTCACCAGGTAAGAGGCAGATAGCACTAGCTAAGTAAGCGACAGGGTGCATGTAATGGACAGGTAATCCAGGCTGACCCAGGTTTCTAGCTTAGTTTATAGGTGGATGCTGCTGTTGTTAGAGACAGAAAAAAAAAAGAAGAGTAACAGCATATTTCAAAGGATAGCTAATGAGTTTGCTCAGGAAATAGTCTCTTATTTTAAGTCAGTGCAGAATGTGCATAGAGAAGTTAGCAGAATGTGCTAAGGGAGGGAAACTCCACTCTGGAGATGAGGTTTAGAGATATCTAGAGGTTACAGGCAAAGCTGGAGACATGGGAGCTGATAAAACCACCCATAGATATTAGGGAGAATGAGAAGAGGAGAGGAGAACTGAGGACAGAATCTTGGGAAAGTCTGTTTGTACACTGGAAGCAACTGGGTGATTTATAAGAAGTATAGCTGCCCTGAATTTTCCCCCAGATCAATTGAATCAGAACATCCAAGGTGGGTCCCAGGTATAGGCAATTTATAAAGCTCCATGGTGACCCTAATGGGTAACACAGGCTGAAACCATGGCTTAAACAGTGGGAAGGGTGCCTGCAGAGTGGCTGAGGTCTGTGCACCACCAGGGGAGAGGAGCAGCTTGTCACAGTCGAAAGAAGTCTAGGAAAAGGAGGTCTCAAAAGAGGCTCCTTCCAGGAACAATTTTAATGGGATTGTGGAAGAGAAGGCAACTGCCTGGATAAATGACTGGAATGGAAGCAGGGAGTGTGGCTTTTCCTTTCAAGGATTTAGATGGCAAATCAAAGTAGAAATTAAGGAATATTTGTGAATGGGGTGGAGGAGGGGCATGGCTGGGAATGACTTCATAAGGTTTATAGTCTGCGTGGAGCAATCCAATGGAGCTGGAAAGACAAAGGATGATAGAGAAGAGACTATTGAGATCCTGGAGGAGATGAGTGTGTGGGAATTAAGAGTCAAGAACACAAGAGTGTGTGGGAATTGAAAGTCAAGAAAAGGAGGAGGAACCTTCTTCTCTAATAAGATGAAAATAAGTAACGGGGCGCCTGGGTGGCTCAGTTGGTTAAGCGACTGCCTTCAGCTCAGGTCATGATCCTGGAGTCCCGGGATCGAGTCCCACATCAGGCTCCCCACTCAGGGGGGAGTCTGCTTCTCCCTCTGACCCTCCCCCCTCATGTGCTCTCTCTCTCTCTCTCATTCTCTCTCTCAAATAAATAAAATCTTTAAAAAAAAAGATGAAAATAAGTAAGGATGGATTGAGATGGAGGGGGAAATGGAGGGAAGATAAGTTTGGAGCTCATTCCTGTCTTTATTTTCATGAAGTAGAAAGCTATTGGTTCCTCCTGCCCTATACAGGTGCACCCAGAGGTCTCCCAGCACAGTCCAGGTTGGGCTGGGTCCTATAGTGGAGATTTGGGGCACCCACAGCCTTACGGCTATGGTATTTACAACTGAGGGCAAATTGCTCAAGTCAGGTTTAAAGCGATCAAGGGCTTAAACCCAAGAAGTCTAGCACTGAAACAGTTTGAGAAAAGACCTGATCAAATAAGTGGTCAAAGCGGACCTGGCAAAGGGCAGCCAGGCTAGAGGAATCCAGGGTCAGGTGCCCACAGTAACTGTTGGTGTCCACTGAGTCTATAGATCAATTTGGGGAATATGACCATCTAACAAGTATTAAGTCTCTCACTCCACTGAGAATTATTGAGGTGAATCACTTCCCTTGTTGCTTTCAAGATTCTTTTTCTGCTCTTGGTTTTTTACAGTGTGATCATGCTGTGTCTAGTTGTGGATCTTTTTGAGTCTATCATACTTGGAATTGATTGAACTTTATAAATGTGTAGATTAATGTTTTCATCAAATTTTAGAAGTTTGGACAATTAATTTTTGAAATATTCTTTCTGCTCCTTTCTTTCTCTCCTTCCCTGGGACTTTGGTTATGCATATATTGGCACACTTGATCGTGTCCTACAGGTCTGTGAAGCACTGTTAATTTTTCCTCATTCTTTTTTCTTTCCACTTCTTAAATGGGATCATCTAAATTGACCTATCTTCAAGTTTGCTAATTCTTTCTCTTGTCTGCTCAAATATGCTATGAAGTTCCTCTAGTACGTTTTCATTATACTTGTACTTTTCAGCTCCAGAATTGTACTTGTCTCTATTTCATAATTTCTATTTTTTTTAATTGATGTTCTGTATTTGGTGAAGCATCATTCTCATGTCTTCCTTTAGTTTTTTAGGTATGTTTCCTTTAGTTCATTGAACATAATTAAGACAGTAAATTTAAGGCCTTTTATCTAGTAAGCCCAGTGTTTGGACTTTCTCAGGGATAGTCTCTATTGAATGGGCCATTCTTTTGTGTTTCTTTACATGTCTCATCATTTTTTAAATTAAAAATTGGACTTTTTAAGTAATATAATGTGACAACTCTGGAAATTAGATTTTTCAATCTCCTCTGGGTTTGTTGTTGTCTCTGTTTATCATTGTTGCTATTGCTAAATGTTTTTGTAAGTCTCTGAACTAATTTGGTGAAGACCGTATTCTTTGTTATGTGAGGCTCTGAAATCTGCTTGGTTAGCTTAGAGGTCAGCTAATAGTTAGACAGAGATTTCCTTGAATGCTTAGAATGAATAAGTGTCCCAGCTTTGGCCCTGAGGTTCTGTGTTAGTGCTTGGGTACACCTTAAATATTTAGGCAGGCAATTTATAACTCTGCCTTAGCTTTCACTTCCTACTTGTGCAGAGCCTCAAAGTGAGAGTTTAGGGTCTTTTCAAGTTTTTTCTGAGCATGCACAAAGTTCTGGGCATGCTCTCAGTCCTATGCATATGCATGATCTTCTGGATTCTCAGATATATATGACATCTTTTCAGATCTCATGTTCATCAAATTTCCCAGATTTTCTTTTTAAGTTTTTTGGCTGCTGCTTTTTGGCCCCAGCTTTGATGTTAAAACATCACCATTTGTTGCTTTCAACAAATGCCTCCAGAGAAAAGTCCTGTTTGCACCGGATGAGCTCTGAGTCAGTTCAAATAAAGACAAGCCCTACAAGTGGAACTGCCAGGTGGGTCAAATAATGGTGATTCTCTAGTAATGGATTTGGAGGAACTCCAACCCCATTCTACCTGCTCCTGTGGCTGCTAGGCTGCTAGTTTTCATTGTGATTGCATTTGATGGTTTTCAAAGCTACCACAGAGCTGAGGAGGGGAAACGAAAATACCACAAGTTCAAACGTCACAAAACAACCTGCTCTTACCAAGATTTCACCATGTTTTTTCTTTAACAAATGTTCCCTGACTGAAATTAAGGCTTTGGTTTATTTCAAGTTCTCAAAAAGCTTATTTTTTTGCCAGAATTCTCATTGCTTTTATGGAGAAGAGGTCAAAGAATGTGACTGAATCCACCCACTTCAACCTTTATTCTCTTATATGGTCTGGGGAAAGGAGGGATAAGTTGGTCTAGCCAGAGCAAGCCAGACCCATGGTTACTATGGAGATCCCTAGGGCTTGAGATACAGTGAAAATTCCCATTCGAGTCCACGAGGATGTTAAGAGACAAAAATGCAAGCCAAGTATGCCTTGAGAAACTACAGTTTAGAATCCTGGAAAGAACTAGTCAAAACCCTAAATTTCAAGGCTCACAGAAACACTTAGGATAAGGGTCCCAAGACTGGAATACAGGAGTTAAGTAGGGACCAGTGAATGCTAGTTTAGGTCGCAAATAGGGACTAGAAGATTAGATGGGGAGGACAAGTGACAGGAATATGTTTCAGCATGATTCCAAGGTCAGTAGGCCCTGGTAGGCTGCATTGAATTGATGAGGCCAAGGAGGCTTCAAGGCCCAGGGTGAGAGAAGAGACTGTAGTCGTTCTCTGCATGGTAGGAGCAGGAAAGGTGGTTGTCTTTCCTTTTTGCCAAAAGCCCCACCAAAATCTTTTCATCATCTAACTGAACAGAGCCATGAATTAGTGAGAAAGGCACAGAGTGGCAAAGCTGAGCACAGAACTTAAGGATAGGAAACTGCCCTCCCTGAATCCATTATAAGCATGTCTCACTTACCTGCAACATATTCAGATGGGGAGTCTCTGGATTCCTCAATTGATATTGCTCAAAGAACTTAAGCTAATCTAGAGAATGAGGCTGATGAGGCAAATTAGAGGTAAAAATGAACTTCATGGATAGATTTTGAATTAATCAGAGTTTGAGATTATCTTGTTACGACATTATTTAAGATCATATCAGTGTTTATTGAGTTCTTTGCATATGGTAGAGTGTAAGGTAGGACCTGGGGAGGGAGATAAAGACAATTCAAGGAACTGATTTGAATGGCGAGGAAGAGAAAGAACACATAGTCAATAGCCAGCTAAAATACAAAGGAAAAAAATAACCCAATAAGTGTTAAAAAGAGGTAAGTACTGAACTGTTGGAAAATGTGGAAATATGAAAGAAGGAAGAAACAATTAAACTTGGCATTTTCACATAAGAGGTAGAGAGCAAAAGATATGGGCATTGAGAGTTTAAAAAGGAAGAATTTTGGTAGGCTATTATTCTGCTTCCATCAGAAGCTAACTTCTATAAGTGAGAATGCTTATTATTTCTTATTTCACATATCACCCATTAACATATGTGTACAAGTTTATCCCCCATATAATAATTAAAGTTAAGAATGTAATACTTCCCTTAAAAAAGTAGGGCTATTAGAGTTCTTACTTTCAAATAAGAAGTTCCATCAATTCTTGAGCAGAGTAGAATTTTAGGGAACTTTCTAACTGAATTATAAATATTTTCCTGTTATTAGAATCAGATTTTAATTACCCATCAAATTTATTGGCATGTCTGTAAAATGGTGTTCTTTCTCTCTTTTAATATAACCTTTTGTTTTATAAAAGCCTCTGAAGAGACAAGCTACAAACTGGGGAAAGTATTTGCAAGGCACATAACTGACTTAGGACTCCTATCTAGAATATATAAAGAATTTTCAAGCTCAACAGTGGCGGGGGGGTGGGGCGGGGAATAAAAGCAAACAAAAAAACCCAGTCCAGGGACTCCTGGGTAGCTCAGATGGTTAAGCGTCTGCCTTCGGCTCAGGTCATGATCCCGGGGTCCTGGGATCGAGCCCCGCATCGGGCTCCCTGCTCAGTGGGGAGCCTGCTTCTTCCTCTCCCTCTGCCTGCCACTCCCTCTGCTTGTGCTCCCTCTCTCTGACAAATAAATAAAAAAAATCTTTAAAAAAAAAAAAAAAAAAAAACAGTCCAGTTAGAAAACTGGCCAAAGATATGAATGGATGTTTCACAGAAGAAGATATACATATGACTAATAAGTACATGAAAGTACATTCAACATCACTAGCTATTAGGAATTAAGAGTTGATGTGATATCCCTACATAGTTATTGGAACAGTTAAAATAAAAAAATAGTGACAATACCAAATGCTGATGAGGATGTGAAGAAACTCAATCACTCATATTGCTGGTGGGAATGTAAACTGCTCCACGCTCTGGAAAACAATGTGGCAGTTTCTTAAAAAGCTAAACACATACTTACCATAGAACCAAATAATCACACTCCTGGGCATTTATGCCAAAGAATCTAAACTTATGTCCACACAAAAATATGTACATGGATGTTTATAGCAGCTTAATTTATAATTGCCAGAACTGGAAATCATTCAAATGTCCCTCAGTGGGTGAATGGTTAAACACTCTGGGATACAACTATGTGATGGAACACTACTCAGCAATAAAAAGAAACAAACTGTTGACATATGAAACTACTTAGATGAATCTCAAGGGAATTATACTGAGTGGAAAGAAATCTGAAAAGGTTACATACTGTGTTTGATTTATATAACATTCTCAAAATGACAAAATTAAGAAATATGGAACGGATTAGTGATTGGCAGAGGTTAGGGATGGGATGGGGGGACTTGGGGAGAAAGGTAGGAGAGGGTTGGGTGTGACTACAAAGGAGTAGCAAGAAGTATCTTTGTGGTGATGGAAAAATTCTGTATATATTCTGTTTGTGGTGGAGGTGACATGAATCTATGCAGAGGCTGAAATTGTGTGGAATTGCACACACAGGCACATACACTCAAATGAGTGCATGTAAAACTGGTGAAACTTGAATAAGGCCTGTTAATTGTACCAATGTCGTTCTTCTGGTGTTGATATTTTACCAGGTATAATGTCACATGAGTACTTTGCTTTTGTCATATCTCACTGCTTAAACCGTGTCATGAATCGTTCAATTGACAAAAGGGCTGAAATCAAGATCTCACTGCAGGTTGTGTGAGACCAATAGGAAAGGTGTGTTTTCAACTGTTGTTTAACTTGAAAACATTAATTAAAAAAAAAAAAAGTTTTTCCACATACTCTATTTATGGAAGTATTTATTTCAAGATAAACTGTTCAAAGTGGTGGCAGGTACATGGGTGTTTGCTAGAGCATCCCTTGTACTTCTCATTATTAACATTTTAAAACCCAACAGCCATGATAACTGAAAGACACTGGACCAGAAGCTGCATTCCCAAACCTGAAGTTTCCAAAGTCCATCCTAAGAGATTCCGGTCTGAGGTCCTCTGAATCTGGAACCGAAAAAGTGTCCTGAGTAGATTCTGATAAGCGGCCAAGTTGGAAGACTCGTAGTCGAGGGAACACTGAAGTCCTCCTAGATATAAGATAATAAGCTTAGAATGCATGTGTAAGAACGGATCTTTGACTTAGATTTCCTCATGAAGAAACTTACGGTTCTTACGGTGTTTCGGCGTTTGTGTGACCCATCCAGTCTTATTTTATTTTCCTCCCCTGGTGACACAAGTGTCTCAGCCGTGACTTCTCACCCCATTTCCACCAGCACACTTACTGCTTCTTAGGAACCTATGCGCTGTCTTCCTTCTCTGTGGCTCTTTTTTTACTTTTATGGCAGGGTGTGGACTTCTAGGCGACTCTTTGTAATTCATTAGTTTACACTGCGGTCACTAAACAGTTGCGTTTTTATGACCTAATTTGCATCTCTCGTCAGTGAGAAAATGTATTTTAATTAAAGGGTCTACACTAATTCTGCAGGTTACTCCAGCAGGGGATGGTTTGAATCTTTTCAAGTAGTGGTTGGGTTATTGTAAAGGACTCTGGAGTTGCAGCTCCTGGTTGTTTGTTTTTGGAACGTGGTGGTTTGGATTATGACCTTGCAGATGGTGGGGAAAGGCCATGACCTGGAGTCCCTGTTACTGGAAGATGGGACAATGACTCAGAGACTCTTATATTTTAAAAATATTTATTATATTTCACCTTTGACATTTTATCACTGATTCTTTCTTCCTCTTTCTTGGGAGCTCCCTGTTCTTTCTCCTTTTGCTCCACAAGCCTGATATTTATCCCATTTGGGCTTTCAGGTGCCTGCCAACTAAATCTCAACTGAAGACCATATCTAATAATGTTAAGTACATGGCTCCATCCAGAGGTATCTGCATTTTAAAGGGATGCTGCTGTGGTCTGCCCCTGGGTTGGAGGTGGGAGAGAGAATGTCTGCTTTGATTGCCACCTTCCACCCCTATCCCCACCTCCTTTCCCATTTTTGCTCCGCTCCTGGTATCTTAAAAGGTCAAGGCTGTTTTGAGCTGCAGCAACCTCTAGGAAGTGACTTCTAACGTCCTTACACTTATCCCGCTGATAAAAGTGAATAAATTTACCCACTGGCTGGCTCAGTCAGTAGAGCATGTGACTCTTGATCTTGGGGTGAGCCCCACGATGGGTATAGAGTTTACTTTTTAAAAAAGTGAATAAATTTATAAAAGGATATTTTCTCAGAAATGTTGAGAGTGACTGAACACACAGAATGAAATATATATATATCCATATATATATATATATATATATACATACATACACATATATACATTTTCTATACTGTTATTAAACTGCAATTTTATTCAAGAAGCTACAAAAGCTATTCTGTGGAATTTCCCGTATCAGTGCTAAGAATTTAATAGAAATGTAATAGAAACCTCGCAACAGTATGAATGAGGGAATAGCCTTGGTTCTCGTTCAGTCCAGATCCTTCTTTTATCCCATGTTCCAAATCTGTGCTGACCCTTTTCTGTGTGACCATGCCATTCCTGCCCCTTAGTGTTTGTGCTGGGATGTTATTTTCTGGTATCCGAACTATTATCTTCAGGCTTAAAAATAACACAACTCTGTGCCAAGTACTTCCCGTATATGGTCTCTAACCCTTAAATAAATCAAATGAGGTTGTTTTATACATTTATATTTTCATACATCTTATAGGTGATGAGGTACGGAACATTTAATAGTTTACTCCATGTAACAGTAATTGAGCTAGAATTCCAACCCAGTTCTATGTTACATAAAAAAAAAATTGTTCTATGTTATGTAAAAAAATTGTCTAAAATAGACAATATGTTGCATGTATTAAATATGTATGTAATAAATACCAAAAAATGAACATAATATATATGCATAATAATAAGTTGAACTTTGTAAAACCATCATTCAGCCTAGGAGCTGAACACTAAGGATGCTATTAAAAGAGTTCTTGTTCTTTTTTTCTTTTTTTTTAAATTTTATTTATTTATTTGACAGAGAGAGACACAGTGAGAGAGGGAACACAGGCAGGGGGAGTGGGAGAGGGAGAAGCAGGCTTCCTGCCAAGCAGGGACCCCGATGCGGGGCTCGATCCCAGGACCCTGAGATCATGACCTGAGCCCAAGGCAGACGCTTAACGACTGAGCCACCCAGGCTCCCCAAAAGAGTTCTCATTCTTAAACCATTTCTCTAGGATGCCTCCTTTGATGAATGTGTTCAGTATTCTCTTTAAGAGAACTTTTTAATCAATTCCCAGATTTTTGCTTGGGCCTGTAGCTCTTTCTCTGTCCCTTGCTCTGAGTTTCCATGTTTCTGAGTTTGCATGATTTGTCTCCCTGTGCTCCATCTCTGACTCAGGATGGCCATTTGGCGGTAACTTGATTGAGTTTTGAAAATAAAGACTTCATTGGGCTGAAACATTAATTCCATGATGCTACTTTGGCATACTAGAAACTGTTCCCTGACAGGCTAGTGTCATATGCTTTCAGTTGCCACCTTATCAACTACTCCCTTGTAGATAACGCAGAATTCTCCTCTTGCACTCATAATCCCGTAATCCTGGATTTTACCATCCTTGATGTCCTTGGAAATTTGCTTGTTTTGGCTTGTTTGGCATGCCCAGTCATCACTGGTCCATAGACATTCAGTGTTTCTACCTGCTGTTCTTTCCTTAGATGTTTCATTCAACTCCAGCCATCGGGATCCAGGGCAGCAAGCTTGTTAAGTGATTAAACTCATTTTCTTCATTTGCTGTGGCGCCAGATTTCTAGCTTCTTTATAAGAACTAGCTCAGTCATGTGGCAGGTTCAACTAGAGATTCCAGATGCAGATCATTTTCTCCACCATAAATTATCTCAGTCTTACTCAGAGTTTGAACCATAAAGTTGGCAGAAAAAAATTTTTTTTGTAACTTGCCCTATTATTGTGGCCTGTAAAACGAAAGGATTTAAAAAAAAAAAAAAAAAGCCCAGTGATTTTTATTCCTCATATGTAGGTAGACAATATAGCTTTTTTTCATGAATTGAAGATTTGCATAGTGTTAAAAAATTTTTTCTATCAGCTTTTTTTCTATGTCAATCTTTAAAGTACCAGGCCAAATTTCCAAAAGAGACTATATGTGGAACATTTTAATTTTTTAGTTTTTCTGAATCCTTTTCTTCTTCTTCAGGTACTCATTTTTCTAATTTTAATGGCCCATTCTGTTTGTAATGATTAAGATTCTATATGGTAAGAAAAGACCTGGCACTAAATGTATGCATTTAAAGAAAAATGGCTAATTCATAAATAGGATCATAATTTGATATTTGTGAAGTGCCAGCTTAATCTATTAATATGAGAATTCTACAATGATCACTGAACTCTTCTTTGAAATTTTAGAAAATGGCATAAAAGGGGGTCTTACTAAATTTCACAGTTAAAGTTCAAGAGTGGAAAAAGCATTCTGTAAAAGTGATTGTTTAGATACCTGTTCTTCTATATTGACAGAAGTACTGGAATTATGAGTTTTCACTTTCAAACTGAATATCCTGTTTAAATATCAAACTACCAAGCAATGAATATTTATGCTATCAAGTCCTACATGCAGTAGGCATTCATTTATTTACTGAATGAATGAAGCTGTGTGATCAGATGGAAGGTATTTGAAAGAAAAACAGAGAGACAGGACAAACATAAAGGAAATGATTTTACATTATGTATGTTAAAAGAAATCTGACACGATGTAGAGAAAATGCCGTTAATGCCTTCCCATTTGTTCTGGTTGCCATTGCTGCATAATAAAACACCCTAAAACATAGCGGCTAAAAACAACAATTCGTCATTTATTTTGCTCGCAAATCTGCGATTAGGGTGAGGACAGCTCCTCTCTACTGTGCATGGTTTAAAGTTAGTGGCTCTCCTGGGGGCTGGAAGATCTTTCAAGAAGGCTCCTTCACAAGGCTGGCAAGTTCGTGCTGACTCTTGGTACCTATGTGGGCCTCACCCTGCAGAATTCCCTGTGGGCTGCTTGGTCTTCCTCACAACATGGTGGCTGGGCTGTGAGAGATGTAAAGCAGAAGTGGTCAGTTTCCTAAAGCCTGAACCTCCAAAAGTGCACAGCATCACTTGTTCTGTATCCTGCTGGTTGAGAAGTAGGATGTGAGCCGGATTCAAGGCAAAGGGACATAGACTCCACGTCTAGAAGGAAGGCATGCCAGAGAACCTGCAGACATGTCTAAAAACTGCCACAGCATTGCATTAAAATGAAACCCAGGCCCCTTTTCTCAGCCCTGAGGACTTACTGGTTGGTAAACTTTTCCTGTGAAAGCCAGGGAGTTTATATTTGAGGCTTGGTAGGTAGGACCATCTCTACTCAACTCTGCTGTTGTGGTGAGAAAACCCTAGGTGATATGTAAACAAATGGGCACGTGGCAAGGCAGATTTAGCCCATGGGCCATTGTTTGCTGCCCACTGCCATATATAACTCTTGCTTCCCCTTGCTTTTCCATCCCCCGCCCCACCCCCAGCCCACAAAGCTCCAATCACACAGCTTCCTCTTAGCCCCTCCAAGGCAAGTCTTATTTTCCTTTGGGCCCTGTGCACACCATATTCCTGATAACATTTGCTGAAGCCTAGATGTTACTTCCTCAGCAAATTCTTCACAAATTGTACCTTATAGACCTCCTCTCGCTATTTTCCATGACAATTTCCTATTTCCTTAGTAGCACCTTGCATCTTATAATTAATATATGTAATTAATATATGTACCTGTTTTCTTCAGCATCCCACCAAAACTTGAACATTTACTGTGATCCAGATGGGTTCTAGACACTGGTGTTAAGTTGATCAACATGGCTGACAAAGCTCCTGTCCTTATGGGACAAGCATTCTTTATGGAGAGGCAGACAGTAAACAAGGAGGCGAATAAACAAAAAAATATCAGATAGTACTTAGTGCCGTCAAGAAAATAAAACAGGACAATGAGAGACAGGTGAGGGAAGTTCTCAGTGAAGAGGGGACATTTGAGCTGAACACTAAACTGTCAGGAGACAGCCAGGCAAAGACTTGGAAGAACATCTTTTCATGCAAGGAGACAAGTCCCTGGGGTGTGTGGGATGGGTGTGGGTGAGTGGAGCGTGGCATGACCTGAGAAGCAAAGAGAAAGCAGTGTGGCTGGAGCAAAGCGAGGGGAAGGATGCTAAGAGGGAAGAGCAGGAAGGCAGGGGACAGATGTTTGGGTTTTATTCTACATGTGTACCTGCATTAAACTTCAACAAGCCCTTAGGAAGCATGTGCGCTGTGCTGAGCCCTGTGTTAAGTCTTGAGATGTAGCAGTGTACACATCATGTCTCCCATTAGAGTGCGTGCTGCTTGGGGGCAGAGGCTCTTTCTCTTTTCTCATCTCAGGGGTCCTGGCATTTAGGTGCTCCTGACATTTAAGAAGCACTCGAGAAATATTTGTTGAATAAATTAAGGAATAAATCCATGAATGAGAATATTTTTGAAATGTTTTGGTATTATCTCTTTTGTCCTCAAGCTCAAAATTATGGGAACCCTGATGTAAATCTTCATAAATTCTTTATCTCTAAAATATGACTTTTTTTCAGAGATGGAAAAAAAAATGATGTGAAGGAAGCAATATAATATTTTTTAGAGTAAATAGTTATTCAAGTTGGACAAAGCCTAGTGGGAAATTTTCCTGGGTCTTGAGACAAGAGTCCTAGCTCTGAACAAGTCATACCCCCAATTTCTATGTATTTTTTGAATAACATATTATTTTCCTGCTTTGAGCCATGGATACCAGGGACAAGGCAACTGTAAGACGTTTTAGTGAACATAATACACTGTCACTATAAAAAGTGTTTGCTTTTATAAAACATTGTTTCTCACTTCATTTCACATAATCATAACCCATTAGGCATCTCTGTCTTTGACCTTCAGTAAATATCTGAGGACACAAAGAAAGCTACACATGATATAATGGATTTCTCCACTTCCAATTTGTTGAAGAAAAAAAACTTCCCTTAGGTTCTTTGATTCTCATTTCCATTTCTTTCTTTCTAGTGTGGTTACCCTTTTCAAGTATTTTTTTTAATTTCCATTTTTATATCCACATTTTAATTCTGTCAGGTGCAGCGTAAATGATTACGCAAATGTGGTATTTCACGCACGATATTTCTTAGTAACTAGCCAAACTACCCGCATTTCATGGAACTTTTCCTTTTCTCTGTGTGTGGTATAGGGAGATCATTCCATGGACATTTTCAGCCTTCTTTAAAATAAAAGCCAACTCACTCTCGTTCCCAAACTCAGCATCTTTTACTTTTGAATTGACTACTTTTTCCTTTTTCTGCAAATCAAAGTAGTTTTGTTCTCTTTAATGTCATGGTTTTTATTAACATGAGTTTTACAGGCTTGATCAATAGTTTTTGACCACAGAGAACTTTGCCCCGCAGGAGACTTTTGGTAATGTCTGGAGACATTTTTGGTTATCACGGCCTGGGGGGATAGGGAGGAAGATATTAGCATCTAGTGAGTAGAGGCCAGAGATCCTGCTCAACATTCTATAATGCACAGAACAGCCCCATCCACAACAAAGAATGATCTGGCCAAAATGTCAGTAGTGCCAAGTTTGAGAAACTCTGAGTGCAATTAAAATCTTGCCTCTATCTTTTTGAACAGATGGATGTTTGCAATTGTTTATAAGCTTTAGAAGCACTCAGTAATTAAAATCAGTCTTCAGGTTTCCCTGCAGTGATGAGTAAATCAGCTCAAAGAAGATCAGTAGGGCTTGGCTCCCTCAACCTTCTACCATGTATGGAAGTCAGATACCTGTCCTAGAGTTTATGAGAAGCTGCCTAAATAGTAGGGCTCTGTACCCTTCACACCCTGGGCCACGAGTGGGGTCACGGTAAGGTGACTGAGCCTCTCATTGCTTCCTCAGTAGATGATTAATTATGAGAAAGGTCTCTGCATGAACTCAAAATTTCAGCTGTCTCCCAGAGCAAGTTGTCTGTGCTCAGCAAGCATCTCTTTTGATTCAAGCCACCAGAAACTGATTATGCTTAACCCACATATGCTCTGCAGATCAAGCCTTCCCAGGCAGATAAAAGCCATGAAATTTCATAAATACTGTAAAGTGCTAAAAATTTGGATGTCAAATGCACAAACACTGCCATCAATATCCTCAGGCTTGGGGCTGCTATTAACATCAGGCAGACATACTATGACTTTATTTCCTAAACTACATAGATAGTGCTTAAATGTATGGATTTATTATCACATTTGGCATATTTTATTTATAGCATAAGAAAGGTGAAACATTCTGCAGCATTGCATGTTAAGATTAGGATTTATTGTCCAAGAATCCTTGAACAATTTTATCAAAAGCCCATTTCTAGGTGGTGTTTTTCTGCAATAAATCATATGGCAAGAATCTATCAGTGGACACCAGGAAGAGATAAATGAGTGTAGAGGAAAGAGGGTCATCACAGATTTTTTTCTGTATCATGACCTGTCATTGGCAGAAATCCATTTATTATGGTTCACAGATGATTTTTTTACCTACTTGCTGTGTTTTCTGTTCAGGGTGTTAGCTAAGATAAAATGAAAACCTGGCAAAACATAAGCTATCAAAATCCATGAAGACAGACATAACTTATAGAGCATGAGACACAAAGAGTATCAATTTTTTTCTCCTTCCATTACCTGCAACATTTACTGAGGGGGGGGGGGTATCTTTTTAAATGTAAATATTTTAATTTTTAAAGTGTTTGTTCCACTCAGGTGGGTAGTACAATTAATGGAAAAGCAGGTTCTGTTGCAGACTAAAATTTTGCCCCAGAATGTTCTTTTAGTGGAAAAGTGTATCTAATAGTTGTTGAGTAGTTGTCAAGCACCCCTGTGTTTTCTGTCCTTTTTTTTTTTTTTTTTTACAAACCCTATCTTATTGAATCTGTCATCAGGGCTCTGTGATTTAGAACAAGACCAGGTACATGAAGAACTACATGCGAAATGCCAGGCTGAATACGAGAATAATCTTTGTGAGGTTGTCACTATAACTACAATTGGATTTAGGTTTGATTGAAAGAATTCAATAAAATCTAGTATTTCAGCCTTCTTTTGTTTTTTACAAATTTACTTTTATGTTGCCTTTCCTCCCTCCAGTTGTCTAGGCTAAGAGAAAACTTGTAAAATGTGTTTCCAGCTTCTGAAAATGAAACACTAGCAAGTATACATTGAATGACTACTGTATTTCCACAAGAATACCTACACCAGGTCTGTTCTATTAGTAGGGAGGCTGGGGGGCTCTGATACCTACATGATCTGGGATGAAGAGCCTGTCAACTTGAGAGAATGCCCCAAGACACCCTACAGAGTCTCTCTTTCTCTGCCTCCCTCTGCAAGGCTCCAGAGCCCCCATTAGCTGGAAGCATAATGTAAATGAGCAATAGAGAATATATGGGTTGACAATAGCTTTCTTGGTGTGACCCAGACCAGGTCCCAGGCCTTCTGTTAAGGAATCCAGATTCAGATTACCATCTCCCTTCCTCCTTCCCGGGCAGGTGCAGACAAGCCCTCCATCTCAGGGCACGTAAAGCTGCACACCAACCCTGAAGTCACGGACAGAATCCAACAGCAACACAGAAGTGACGGCTTCTTTCCTCTACTTTCTCCAATACAGTCTACCTCGCAGAGATACTTGACTGGGAGATAATGGATACAAACTTCTAGTCGCAGGTAAAGTATCAGAGGCTGGATGAGGCAAGTAAGGTATTTGACTAGGGTGCAAAATTTAAGAGGTGTGGGGATGCCCCAAATCCCAGTCATCAAAATAATATTTTAATGACATTTTGAAGAATCAAAAATACTGAGGAAAAAAAACCCTCCAGAAGTATAATATCAATATTTTATTTAAGTTTTTTAAGGATTTTATGTTTAAGTAATCTCTATACCCAACATGGGGCTCGATCTCACTCCCGGAGAGCAAGAGTCTCATGTTCTATCAACTGAGCCAGGCAGGTGCCGCACGATATCAATATTTTAAATAAAGACAAGATCCGTATTATTGCTTTTCCTTTAGCTACACTGTAGCTCAGCATGGCACGGGGCAGTATCCGCTGAAATAAGTGGAAGGGGGAGTTAAAGAAAGCCGGTGGTTGTCTTTGTGGCTGCCGTGGTTCTACTTTGAGAAGCTGGACATCTTACGGGAGCATCAGTTTATCACATGCTGTCAATGCTGCGAAGGGCGGGCTTGAGAGCAGCACAGAGAAGCTTACGGAGGGAGGAGATTCACAAGTTCTAGTCCTGGTCTACCACTCACTGGCTGTGCAAACTTGGGCGAGTCACTTGGCTTCTCTTGTGACAGTCTGATCCATAAAAGGATGTTGGAGAAAAACAAAGGTTTTGTGTTGTTTCTGGAAGCTCTCAATGAAATACATCTACATTAGAATAAGTGACTCGGTCACTGGATTGAGTTTATTCAAGGTTAATCTGAATTATTTTGTGTATTTTCCTAATAAAAACATTTCATTAGATCGGCTTTTAAAAAGAAAAAATTTATTTATTTATTTGAGAAAGAGAGAGAGGATGAGCAGGGGGAGGGAGAGAATCCTCAAGCAGACTCCCCACTGAGCAGAGAGCCCAAAGCGGAGCTCCATCCCAGGACCCTGGGATCATGACCTGAGCCAGCTGCTTAACCGACTGAGCCACCCAGGTGCCCCTCATTAGGTCAGCCTTTTCAAACCTTGAACCTAAGCACCAGAGAGGCCCTGAAATGAACTCCAAGGGCCGACAGTAAATTCTCTTCCACTCCTGCCAAGGTTATAGCTACCTTGAGGATCCATAAAAGATTTCCAAGTTTATCAGTTCTATGCCTTTAATAAACATTGGGATCATTTTGGTTCTTAAAATATGCAGTGATATCAGACGCCTTGTTCTTTTCTAGCTCCACGGTCCCTTCCTGGGGGGAGGGCGGGGAGGTCCAGGTAGAACTGAAACTGGGAAGAGTGGTCAGAGACAGCAGTCATTACCAGTCAATCTTTGAAGTGAAGCCCATAAAAGAAGGAAGATTCATGAAGACAGCAGTTTTATATCACATAATCTCAGACTTCTCTCCTTGGCTGTGTCAATCACATTTTACCCTGAGATTAGTAATTAGAATTTAGGAATTTCATTTAAATCCTTTGCCCAATAATGATTCCATCTTTTCCGTAAGCGTATTAAGGTACTTCATTTATAGAATTGTAGACACTCGTTCTTTAAAAGTGAGCCTTGACTTTGAAAGACGGAATGTGCCCAGTTTTTTTTTTTAGCATTTATGGGGTATTTTTTGAGAGGAGTACCTAATTATAAATGATCAGCAGCAGAAAGAAGAAGTACTTCATTGTTTTTTGAGATTACAGTGAACTAAGAAAAGTTGAAACATCATACCAAATAATCACACTTAAGCCATCTGTTGTGCTGATCTCATAGAAGAAAGTCTCATTGTGTGAGTGGGAGTGTGCGGCTGTGTGTATGAGAGAGAGTGGTCACACCTGTGTGTGAAAATCGCACTTACTTTTCCCTTCTCCCCTATTTCCCCAGAACTGGGTCCACTGCTGTCCTTTGGTTGTGACCCCTCTTCCCTGTCATCTCTCTTCTCAGCCCTGTCATCAGCCCAGGCATATCGGAAGCCTTTACACACTCAGTCTGAAAACAGTTAATAATCCATGGAGCTGGTAATCCATGTGGTGTTTGATTGTAGGGCCAATGGGAAGAATTTAAATACTTTAACATCTAAAATAACTTAGTTCAATTGTTATAAAGAGAGCGACTGCTAGAAACAGAGAAGACTGACTGGACTCTTAACCCTTTGCAGGGTGTAAATTAAAGGCTGTCTTTGGCTATTTTAACTTAGTGCAGACATTTTATACAATCATTGTCTCAATAAAGCAGAAGAATAAAAGGAGCTTGCTTCCTTTGCCACATCTTTTTTTTCTTACCATCTCTGAGTGGGGAGGGGAAGGGGGGGCAGAGAGAGAGGGAGAGAGGAAGGGAGAGAGAGAGAGAAAAGGAGGGGGAAGGGAGAGAGAGAGAGAGCATGCTTGAGAGGGAGGGAGGGAGGGAGATGCATTTCACTTTTTTATTAGTTTGGAGAATTAACCTGAAAAGAAGTGTAAGTTACATGGCTGCTTAAAGCATCCCTCAGGTTAATTTATCCAGAAAATCTCCAGTTAGCAATAAAACATTATGAATCCCGAGGCACAAAAAAAGTTCCCTTTGTTACCAAAGAAATGAAGTTGTGTCTTGGGAGGTAACAGTTAACAAAAGGAACATTCTTTAAAAATGATGCTTTGACCCATGAATTGTTTTTAAGATAAACAAAATTAGAAGCTGAAGAGATATTCACATATCTTATTATATTTTTCATTGCTTTGGCTGCCTTCTTGGGCTGATGTTTAAAGGATTAGAATAAAGCTTACCTTCTGTGTGTTTTTGAAACTCCCCACTGATCAGCCTCCGAGAAAAATGCCCTGCTGTATCATATTTCTAACACTTAAAGATCTAATTGGGATATTGTTCTGTACATGCTGTTAGACACTGTAGTGACAAGAAGAGTCCTAGCCCACATTGGCCGGGAGCCAATACATACCTTCCCCGAACAAAGTGCAGGGTAATTAAAGCTCAACTATGGAGAGAACACCGCAGACCAGACCTTGCACAGAAATAGCCATCAGGAAAGAGCAGCTGAGCATGCTCCTTGGGACTGTCAGGAGCTCCTTGCTACATTCACTTTCCATTTTCTTTTCAAATAAAGGCATTTTCTTTCTTTCTTTCTTTCTTTCTTTCTTTCTTTCTTTCTTTCTTT